>NC_039272.1:891970-1191970 GCF_003368295.1 Carassius auratus | reverse complement strand
CAGACCAGAAGAACATTTTAAGAATCAGATCTGTGACATACCAGGTACTTGTGGTGCTCTAATGCACTTCTGCTCAAAAGCAAATGCTTTTAAAATAAGTCTCTTGACTGTTTATTTGACCAAAAATACAGTGAAAACAGTAATCAACTGAAGTTAAAAATCAATTAATTTCTTCTTTCAAGATTCTATAGTTTATTCCAAAGTTACATTTTCAACAGTTTTCTAATATGTTGATTTGGTGCACAAGAAAAATGTCTTAGTTTTATCAATCATAAAAACGTCTTTTGCTGGAAACTTTGAAGAGTTCCTTCATGACAAGGTCCTTTGATAAAGAACAGCATTTATTTGAAATAGTAATCTTCTGATCAATTGAAAATGTTCTTGCTAAAAATTCCAACAACACTGCCAAATGGCAATCCCCATTTTCGTACATTTTGGTGGTTAATTTTTGCATAAGCCAAAATTTGAAAATCAAAAAACTATGTGGGACAAAGTCTTGCTATTGTTAACTAAAACTTACAACAACAACAACAACAAAAAAGCCAATTCGATATATTCTTCAATGCTATTATCTCGCTATACCTCAAGTATTATGCCTGTGACAGTTTAAGACACATTACACAAAAACATTTGATCACAGAACGGCTGTGATTGGCCAGAATCAAGTACATCAAGTATCTCTGTGATGACATCATCAGCCTTCCCTATCATCTCATCACCATGTGACCTCCTCCTTCCCGGTCACACTAACCTAAACAACCCTCGTGGGCTGCACTGTATTCCAAGGACACAGCGCTTTATACACTAAATGGGTTCCTGCTTTTATTACAATGAGTCCCAGAGTATCCATTAAACGTCTATCATCACTGTGCATTGTTCATAGCTCAGTGTGATTGATGTCCACATTATGTGGCCAAACGTATTACACAAGGCTCAAACCCCCAACATGCATCCCATGCTTTCCAGTAAGATGGGGGTTGCATAGAGGCAAATTTACACAAATGCGGTTCTACGGCGAGCGATTTGCGTACTCGATCACCCTAGAGGGCAAGAG
Organism: Carassius auratus; assembly: GCF_003368295.1. Taxonomy (NCBI): domain Eukaryota; kingdom Metazoa; phylum Chordata; class Actinopteri; order Cypriniformes; family Cyprinidae; genus Carassius; species Carassius auratus. Next base: position 1,190,916 of record NC_039272.1, on the reverse strand, counting down.
AAAAAACGTTGCATTATGCTGTGAGTGGAAATCACTTACACAGATGGAATTCAAAGCAAACAAAAGCAGAAGTTCATTAAAGTCAGGCTGTCAAATAAGTGCCGTATGTGCAAATAGTTCACAGACACCAACATAAAGCTAATAATAGCAGTGGTCTCGCATTTCAGAACAGACTGCCAACAAGAAATGGCATTCGCAACTCATTTTATTTACATAATGTGACAAATATCAGAGAAAAGGAAGATATTCAATCAAGAAAAAAAGCAAAGCTTGATTTTATTCCATCAGAAATTGACTATACTGTGAAAAGTAAGTGAACACTTCAGGAGCTAAGGTGACATCAACCTAGAAAGTAGCAACTGCAAATAAATAAACCAAGTTAAATTAATGATTATTTATAAAGTAAATGTTTAAATTAAATACATTACACAATGTTTATGAATAAATTTAGAAATATATGTAAACATGCAATTATGCAAGTATTTTTCATGTTTATTACATGTTAGCTATTGCATTAACTAATGCTAGCATATAATTGGCTCCATCAACCTTTCGTAAAGTGTTCATAGACATTTAAGGAAATGGTGTTACACTGTTGCAGAGAAATCAGGCTGAAATAAACGTCAACAATGATAGTTTCATGCATGTTTCATTTCAGCATTGAAATCAGTGACTGGAGCTCAACACCTGCCTCCAACCAATCAGATTCACCCTTATTCCTTCCACAGAACAGATCTGCACATACTAAGTGCTTTTGAAAGATGGACCCATATGGGCTTATATCATGTTCAGTGCTGTCTTTACCCACTGACCCCAGGTCCCTCGGGGCCCATGGGTTAATGAAAGGGGTAGATTAGTGGTCCCTATGGGCCTGTCTGTCTGTCTGTCTGTCTGTACGCCCCAGTCCTATTTTACACTCCCCAGCCATATGCATTGGAGACCGAGGCACAAAGATGACACATGGGCTTAAACATGAGCTCTCGTCATCTCTCTGCCACCAACCGTCTCGGGGGGCACCGCAGGCCTCGCCAATACACCCAAGTACACACAGACACACACATGTGACATCTAGACCACATGTCGCCCCAAGTGTTTACCTAAAATACACCGTCACCCTGCTGCTTCCCACGATGCAACTCTCCCTCTGCAATTACGAAATAAAGCAGAACGAAAGAGAAACACTTTCGAAAACACGGATAACACAAAAAAAGCCCAGAATGTTTGTTTGTCAACATTCCTAATGTGGCAGCAGACGCCGTTTTTCCCACCTTCACTCGTAACAAAATGTTCAGCTCGAAACTTGAAAGAAGAAACGTGTTTTGCAAGATGTTATGAAAACTAATGGGGCAAATTCAAATAAGGCGTCTTTGTGATGCAGCCCACTTGGTTTGCTCATTTGCAAGGCAAAACCTCAGCTTTAAAATCTTTACAGAGACAAAAAGGCCCCCGGGCTAGTGCAGAAACATCTGGTGCTAAACAAACGTTTCAGCGTTCATTTGTAATGTGCACGGCTTGCTACAAGAGTGAGCTGTTAAAATGGCTGCGGTGTAAATTGGCTCCATCAAGACAATAATACTACACCTGCTGAGATCTGGCTGTTAGAGGCAGTGAGACCGAAGCATAAATCCCACCGTGACAGGTAAAATCCATTCAAAATACACTGGACTTTGAAAACGGACACAAACTAGCTGATGGCAAAGGCTGTTCATTTAGTCAAAGACACTTCTATTAACACTAACAAAATAGTAGTGCAGATGTTTATTGAAAATTAATAACAAAACATTTGGTGGCACCACTATAATACATTAAATCACATGTTAATAGTATAGGACTGAAATTAATCTGCCATGATATTGCATAATAAACCTAAAGTTTTTTTTTTTTTTTTTTTTTTTAGAAATTAAAACTCTTATTTAGCAAGGGTGCATTAAATTGATTTATAATGCAATAAGAGTAAGATATTCCTGTTTTCAACACTAATAATAAGAAATCATCATATTACATTGATTTCTGAAGTATCGAGGCAATTCAGTACTAAAATTCAGAAAAAAAAAAGAGAAATACATTATAAAATGTTCACATAGAACATACTTATTTTAAATTGTAATGCTATTGCACAGTATTGTTTTTAATGCATTATTGATTGAATAAATGTAGACTTCGTTTGGCATAAGAGCCTTTTTTTTACAAAAACATTAAAAAACTAAAATTAATAACAAATGATCTAACAAACTTCTAAATAGAGGTGTACAGGTACATATTCTGAAATTCACATTAATGCAATCTAAGCTATTTTCAAGAATACCTGTCCTATTTACATATCTAATCAACATTACATTACCATGGTACTTTTAGACAGCTTTCTCAATTGTTGAATATAAACAGGACATTAAACCCAGTTGCTGAATGGATCATAACCCACGAGATGAAAAACAATTCCACTACTATTTTTATTAGAACTTTACAACCTGTTATCGCCCTTCACAAAGATGTGATATTCACACTACACAATGACAGCTGATTAAAAGCTACAGTTCTAAACAGGACACTCGAGATGCCACATATCCCTTTAATTAAATCAGACACAGTTATCACCTAAGATGTGGCTACAGGGGTGTTAATTCTTGCACTGTTCCTAATCTGTTCTCCTGAATATTTGAAATGTTCCATTTAAAACCAACCATGAATTCAGCTCTTCAAATAATAATAATAAAAACCAAATCTAGTTATCAGTAGACTCATATCCATATTCTCGTTTTTTAATTACTTTTAATAACTATTCAAAGTCGCCAGCTTTTTTTGAAGAAAAATATTAGTAGGAGTGAGCAGCGCACTGGCTGAAATGATAAAAAGTTTTAAAATATCATTTTTGTTGTGCTTAAGCAACCACTATTTTTTTTTTCCTCTTCATGTTACATAAATCAAACCAGTAGGGGACAACAAGTGACCAAGCCTTTACGAGTTGAATCACGGAGTCATTTACTCAATCTCACTCATTCTTTCAAAAACTTAACAAGTGAGTCACTGAATTGTTGAACTTACACATTTATGATGCTGACTTTAGATCTCGCAGCTGCCAGGCTTGCATAGTTTGACCACAAAACCAATACAAATATAAGAACATGTGCAATGTTTCTACTATTGCACGGCGTGAAATACTAGAGGTATGGACCTGGGATTGCATCAGACTGAGGGAGAATGTGTGTTTGTGTTTAGTAAGACACAAATACTCGTATTTCCTGATTTCTTTGTGATGTCGTGTTGAAATACCATCCAGATTTTATATACGCATGTGTCCAAATGTCAAATATTCAGCCTAGAATTTTGAGAATTTACACTAATGCTCCAATCCTGGCTGTCTTTCCAGAGTCTGGTACTTTTCATCCAGCACTGAATCATCAAGCTCAGGCAGACATCAACAGAGCAAATTAACTTCACTGTGATGATGTCTGAAACATCAGGCGGCATTTGCGAATGTAATCTGGAGACAAAAAAAAAAAAAAAATGGCAGGCGTGACAGCATTCTACATTGCATGCTGGGATACACTACATATGTGGTAACATGACCCGGATTTAAAGCTGCATAATCTGTCAAAACACTGACACATGGCGCGCTATTTCTAAGCATGGACGCAGACATAAAACACTCTCCCTGTCATTCTGGTGTAAATGTGCTGTAATCCACACAAATACCACCTGATGACACAAACATACAGAACAAAATCTCCCTTGCCAAATGACCAAAGTTACTATAGTTTCAATCAATCAGTCAATAACAGGGATTTTTTTTTATTTACACACACACACACACACACAATTTACTTCCACTTCCACTACTGTCATAACAATAAAAAAATAAATACAATTATATATCCTATACTATACAACTACTACTACTACTACTAAGATGAAAACAAAATAATTTCTAAAAAGACAAAAAAGTAAAACAAAGAAAAACAAAAAGCAAAGAAAAAACTAAAAGACAAGAGTTTAACAAAGTGCACAAAAGTACAGCCAATAAATAAATAGCCACTTTAGTTCAATTTTTTTGTAAAAAAAAAACAAAAAAACACTTCATTAAATATTGAATACCATGGCATTAACATTACTGTACTGCAATGCACATTACTTTTTTTAAAGGATATTTTAATTATGATTTTACTGTAGATGGAAATCATGAATACCATGGTAATGACTGTGTTTCTACACAAAAAAAGTGCAATTATTATTATTTAACTACTTTTGCAGGAGATAGCGAGCAGTAATCTTGACAGTGGTGCATTAGGAGGACCAACAGGCAACAGAAGCTTGAGGATGGAGGGAGGAAACCCACCGTGTGTTTGTGTTCGTGCCTAACTGGGCCATGATCTTGACCTCGGGTCACACTATATTCTCTGAGCAGCTCAAGTGCAGTCGCCTCACACTCTCAAAGCAATGATGTCAGCTAAACGGAAGCGGAAAAACTCTGTCTGGAGATTCTCAAAACCTAATTTATTGCCTCTTCATCTATTAGGATAACAGTGGGGTCTGTTTTCCTTTTCCTGGGCTTATGCGTTCATGCGCGCAAACACACACACACACACACACACACACAGGTTAAGTGACCCTGTTACTGAGGCCAGACCACACACTTGTTCTCTGGCTCAGTGAAGTTTGATCTGTCATCATCAGGACTATTGTGGCCTGCTCTGGACGTGCTCCCTCTGGCCTGGAAGACACTAATGAAAACTAGCCAAAACAAATGGGAAAGAGCAGCGTGTGTGTGCATACATCTGCTGGTTTGCGTAAACTGATGTCAATGGGGGAAAACCTACTTTGACACCGACTTTAGCGACCTGTGCTAGCAGCCCTACCATGATTTATTAAGCAACCCTTGCCTTCCTGTTTCCAAATCTTTGTTTATTGCTGTAGAAGCACGTCATCACAAACAATCCCGGGTTCATTTCCAATACTACTAATCATCTCTCTATCAAAGCATTTTGATAACTTATGCTATCTCGTTAATGGGATCAAAGAAAAGCTGGTGGATGCTAAGCTAACTCGTAATGCTAACAAGTGATTTTCCTAATAATAAAAAAGAACACTTCTGCTTTACTTACATTATTTTTTTACTGATAATACAAATAAACCTGTGACAAAAGTTGTGTAAAGTTTAAAAAACAGACTATTGAGATTTGCTCTATAGTATATATGGTTACGTAAATTGCCATAGTGTTGGTTTCTAGCCTATAGCGGTCACTTAAGTCGCTTCAATCTGACTTTCTTGCAGCAAATCACCAGCGGTGTGAACAAACAGTGTGTGTGATTCCTACATAAAGAATCTCACAAGCTTCAATGGAAGAAAACTGCATGCATCTACATGTTTAAAATTATAAAATGTGCAAGTAGTTCTGTAGATTATACTGAGTCTTCCTTGTTTGCCAATGTTTAACAAGCCTATTTCAATCAATTCACACCTAGATTTTCTTCCAGAAAGCTCACCGTGCTCACAGGAGGAGGCACTGCTGTGCCAGAGATCCCTCTTGAGATATTCCCCTCAGGCCCAGAGGAACAGGAGTCGTCTCCCAGGACACAAGCAGAGCTCCTTACTGAAAATACCTGTCTGCGGAGAATGGAAATGCACGGGAAGGTCGTGTCTCTCGATTCATCTCTGTCCTCAGTGTCAGCCACTGAGCCGGCACTTCAGCAATATTTTGCAGAGAGCGAGAGGAGGAAACACAGTTTCCCAGCTTTCCATCACTCCAGAGACGATGGGTGGATGTCTCATACTGGCATTTGGAGGATAAAGTGTCCCCTTCTCCCGAGAAGCATCCGTCACTGACGTTCTTGATGGAACACAGGAAACAGATCGACTTTCTCCTTAACGGCGATCAATCCCAAACCTGTCCAGCTCTCAGAGGGAACATTTACAGCAGGCAGTAAAGAAGGCCTTTGGGGCCCAATTGCATCCAGTAATCCTGCTAAGTGAGCTATATTTCCCTCCTTCTAGTCTGCTATTAGACAGGCCAGGTTCATAAATACTGCAGTTAATCTGGAAGCCACAACCTCAGCCTGAGGAGGTCATATGAGAGGAGCACAAAGATGTGAAACCATCGCTGATGCTGGAGGGTCACACTACTACATGACACGCAGTGGAAATCTGTGATCCATTAATGAGGAAAGAATCGTGAACATCTTACATGCAATACAGAATAATACACGCAGCTCATAAGATTTGCTTTCTGAAGAAGCAAGAGCATTACACAACTTTATAAACTGCCCATTTCGTTTTCCATAAAAAACAGCAATATACACAGTCATGTTGATAACATATGGGATCAATGCAAATTCCAGCATAAATAATCTTACTAGAACCACTACGAAACAAAACAGCAAAAAAAAAAATAAATAAATTGATGAAAACCAGTACCATAGGAGAACCTGACCATATGCTTAATTTAAGTCTTTTTTTGTTTACAGTTGATCCCTGCGTGAATTTATAATTTATAATTTTAAATCTTAATTCTATATCTAATTTCAATTCACAATTCTAATTTAATGATAAGTGTTTGAACTATATTAATTATTCACACCACTATACAATTCTTTTTATTTAATATATTGCACTGGTTACAATAAAATGTACACTGCCTTTCAACATTTTGTGGTCAGTATGATTTTCTTTTTTTTTTTTTTTTTTTTTTATACAGCGAGGATGCACTAAACTTTTCAATAGTGACAGTAAAGTCAAATAAAAAGTGTTCTTTTAACCTCTGCACGCATTGAGAAATGCATTACTGTTAAAAATATTAAGCAGCACAACTATATTCAATACTGAGAATAAGAAATGTTTCTTAAACCAGCATATTACATTTAAAATGTACAAATTTTAATAATATTTTTCAATTATTCACTACATTTCAATATTTTATTTATTTGTAACTTTATATATATATATATATATATATATATATATATATATATATATATATATATATATATATATATATATATATATATATATATATATATATATATATATATATATCATTGCAGCCTCCCTTGGTAAGCATAAGAGATTTCTTTAAAAAACATTCAAAAGCCCCATCTTACCAACACTAAACCTCTGAACAGTAGTGCATTCAGCAAAAAAAAAATACAAGTTTCATTTATCCACTAGATATATAGAGGGCCATTCGATATGAGAAACAACGACCTGCCAGTAAAAGATAAAATAGAGGAACTCCTCTTTGTGTGTATCTTGTGGGTTTTGTGTGCTACAGGCGACTGCTGTATAGACGCTGACAGCCAAGAGGGCGCACATCTACCTGTTCTGTTTCAGCCATAACCTATCCTTCCCCACTCTTTCATTCGGGAAATCGTACATCAAAATTGTCTCCCACAGGCGTAAGCGCTCCTCGGGCGATCTTCCCTCATATCTACCAGAAGGCCAGCACTCTTTATCAAGCCATGAAGGTCAGAGGTCAAGGACTTCATCCCCCACAATGCTTTTCACCTGGAGGCAGGCTGTCAAGAGGAGTCTGACACCGAGGCCAACTGCTCGTGCTCAGTGGCAGACCAATGGGGAGAGGTCTTGGGCTCGGTGTCCATGGAAACACCGCTAGGTTTCTGCTTCTCGCTCTTTTCACAGTTTCTTGAAATGCATCGCAGGAGCTCAGGCAAAGGTGCGTGTCTCATGCGGCATATTTAACTCTGCAAAGTGCAAATAAAAAAGTAGCTGATGAGAGATTCTAAACCAAAGCCAACAGATGGCCAACATAGGCACAGATAATGAAATTAAAGCAAATTAACTCGATGCACTGAAGCAGTGAGGTGAGGCACTGACGTTATGAACTGATAGATAAACACTGTAAACAAGCAATACGCTGGTCTATTAATCAACGCTACACAAAGACATAAAGTGTCCTCCTCACTAAGGTCATCAGAGCCATAACACACGTAAAGGACTCTTCACACTTGCACTGATTTGAGAAGAGCACCCGCTGTATGCAAATGAGCAGCGACCAGATGCAGCATCTACTGTACAATGGGAAAGCTGACAGCAACGTAAAATTCATTTATTTATAAAGCACATTTAAATGTAACTTTGTTGCGCAGAGTGATTCACAAAAGATAAGGATAAAAACAAAAAAAAGAATAATAATGATAAAAAATGGCAGGGTTGAAATGAGGATTTAGAAATGATTTGGGAATACCTTGGGGAAAATAAAAAGCTTCAATTTCTGAATTTGAATTGAGGAAGCAAACAGAATACAGATCATTTCATAACCCTAGCGCTGTGCTAAAAATCCTGCAAACTCAGGACTGTTCCCATTCAAAAACTCTCTGTGAATAACTTATATATATATTAGTATCAAATCTTGGGATTTATTTTTGTCAATTTTTTTCCCCTCAATGAAACAGGTTTGTATTGCTTTTTGGAGCTGATCTAAATTTGTTCATTGACCTGAGCTTATGCACCTCCGTTTTTGAGTAAAAACAAATAAATAAATACAAAATAAAAATAAAACCTTCTGCTAGCTGAAGTTGATAAAAAAAAAAAAAAAACTGTATGCTACATTCTGTAATAATATAGAAATGTTTTAATTTTTTCTTTGGTAAGTTGTTATACCTCTTGTAAGCAAATTGATCAAGTTTCAGTGCAATGCCATAGAAAATTCTCCCTGGGTCGAACCAGAACACAACATGGGGGTGGAAAAAGACATACAAATCATTATTAATTAAAAAATATGAAGTTAAGAAAGTATGTTGTTAAAACATTCCAAAATAAATAAATAAATAATGCATGCTTACAACTACAAGCAACCAACCCCAGCGATAACACTTTATAGCTCAAAGCTTCCAGTTATTATTATAGCTTTAAAACACAGTCCACTATACTGGCTGCAGCTATAAACTGGTATCTACCATCATATCATTTGAATTCATTATTATAATTATAACCACACTGGTTTGTAGCTTGTGTGTTGACAAGTATGGTGGATAATATCCCTGCAATTTCTCAGTCTCATTTATGATGACTGGAATACACTACACGCATCATGTTTGGTTGACAAAAATAAATAAATAAATCAAATGTGCTCAAATTCATCTGCAATTCCCTATGCGCAAAAAGCCTGCACAGAAAAATATATAAAAAAGAAAAGTTACATTGATATGTGCATAATACATTAACTCGGTTTCGTTAATAAACTAATAATGAGCTACAAATTGACACATAATTATGCATTTCCCTTTTTAATTAAGAGAGAGCGACGCTAGTCTATATCAAAATATAAAAAAAAAATCTTATCAGGGAGAGAGCAAGAAATACTGTGAGAAGAAAAAAGAGAGAGAGAAGTGAAGCATAAAGAGTGTGATGTTCCCTTTGACAGCGCAGCCGTGCTCGTTAAACCTTTTCTTTATCTCTTAACAATCGCTCTAATTATGTTCATTGAAGGGGGCCAATTAATCCTGCATTGTCAGAGCCTGCGGCTAAGTGTTTCTCCCACATCCAGAGGAATCTGCAATTAGCACAGCCAAATTTATTTAGTGACACTTCTCGGCTTTTGACTCCCTCCAATTATCCCTAATCAATGCTGCCGAGTGCTGGCGGGGGAGCAGGCAGGTCGCCCTCATTCGCCGAGCGAGGAACAAGTACAGTGAGCCCTCGGCCTCCGAAGACCAGACGTGTCAGAGGAGCCATGACATGAGAGACGATTCCTCGCTCGATTAGCTGCATCACCGGCCAAAGCAGATCCATAGACAACGGTGAATCATGTCACCTAAACTTGCATTGAATTTGCATTGAGAAAAGAAGAAATCATGATTTGATCTGCTGAAGACAGAAAAGGGAGGATGGAGAGCTTGGTGTTAAAGCACTCAAATGAACTATACTTGCGTTTACAGACTAGCATTTCATTTCTGTTGTTGTTGAAAGAAGTCTCTAATGCTCACCAAAGCTACATTTTAAAAATACAGAATACTGGAAACATTTTGCAATTGAAATGACGCGTTTCTATTTTATTCTACTTGTGTATAACATTGTATTTCTGGGATGCGGAGCTGAATTTTCAGCATCATGCTCAAGATTTATTTCTTATTATTATCAATGATGAAAAAACATGTGGTGCTTAATATTTTTTTTTGGGGGGGGAAATGTGATTTATATACATAATGTAACCGTAATACATTGCTCCAGGATGTTTTAATACATAGAAAAGCCCCTGACATTTATTTTTAAATCACCCCATAGTGGCCAGCTCTCAACAATTATCAACAATAATATCATGGTCAATAAAACTAAATGCATTTGAATTATGATGACAAGGTGTATAAAACCGTAACAAATGACTCCAAACTCAGAAAATACCTGTTTATTTTTGTCAGTTGATGTCATTGCTATAGATTGCATGCGTCTTAAACTCAACTTTTACTGGAGAATGTGAGTTGGACGGTATCTTCACAGTCTTATTCATAAATCTGTTGAAAGCCAAATAGTTTTTTTTTTAGTAGAAGTAGAAGAACTCACTTTAACAGTAAACAGTGTTTAATTTAGTCCTATTTACATACTGAATATTTACATACCTGAAATACCTGAAATATTATGTGGTACACGGTTTATATCCATTTATTGCTTTAAATATCTGTCTTGTAACAAACTCACTGTAGCTTTCATATAATGGTTCATGATGAATGCATATCAAGTGTGTTGTGAAACCTTCCTGCATGTACTGTATAATACAACATTTTGACACTTTTGTACCACCCTAAAACATCACCACAGACGAAAGCTGTGTTTGAAAGGCAGCTAGTGTTTTGGAACGTGCATCGATCACACAAACACTCATGTGCTACACACACACACACACACACACACACACACACACACACACACAAATACACAAATCAGAAAAGGGTCACCTTTAAACACGCCAGCATCTAAAAACTCAACTTAACAGTGACAGACCCTAAGAGAGCTGCAAAACAAGACAACAAATCTATTCAGTGATCTCCTGGCATGAACCACACACACACACACACAGACGGATTAACACATGCAGCTCAACACACACACACACACACACACATCCACGCATCCATCCACTCACACATATCCAACATGTCGCCTTCGCCTCAGATGAGGTCTTACCACATATTTAACACTTTAACCCGAATCTATATCCCTTCCTCCCACCTCCTCCTCCCGTCTGGCAATCGTGCCGCCACACACGCCGCTTCTTGCTCTCTCGGTAATCAGCTTAGCTGCAGCCTGCTCGCTTGGCCGCCATTGCTAGTTGGACAAAACCACAATGCGAAGCTCCCACCAGAGCCGGGCCTAACCTTCCAGCATTCACAGTATGCCAAGGGGCCTTCGTCACCGCCTCGGCCCCATCTGGGGGCTCTTTCCCCTGGGACAGAAGCAGCGATACGCCCCCTCTGCCCGGTGAACCTCCGGGGAGCTCTGGAGCTATTGTTTGTGGGCTATCAGTCTGCGGCCCTTTTGTTCGGCAAATGACAGATGCCACATTGTTTGACATGTACACGACACGCTTCGGAGGCTGGCGAGAGGGGAGGAGATAGAGGACGGGAAGAAAAGAGAAGGGGAGGAGAGAGGGAAAGGGCAGGGCAGTTGTCAAAGCAGCCGTAATCCCCTTCAGCCCATCTATTGTCCCTCGAGCTCATAAAAGTGACATCACACTCAGGTCCGGATGAACACGCGTGAACACACACCTTTACAATTTCCCCTCACTGAATCTGCATTTCCATGCACATTTTAAAAAATAAACATCAATTTAACATTTATCTAAAACTGCATTCTTATTAGTTCTTCTGAAGACAACGTGTGCTTGCTGACTAGCTGGAGTGCTAGATTTCCTTACGCCTACAACACAAAAGGACACCACCATTTCCTGCTTCTGCAGTACACTGATTCCTAACGTGAAGACACAGTGCCCCCTAGCGGCCTAAAAACACCACCAGACCCTTAAAAGACTGAAAGATGTTCATATACTAACCTTCCCACACATTTCACATATGCACTTCCTGTCCTCAGCAGCAGGGCGCAGTGCTGTACAACACACACACTGGCCAAAAGCACACACTAAGCAAAACATAGAAGTCTCTGGTAAGGAACAGACAGAAGGTGCTGATGGTTTGGCATTTCTGTGTTATGTAAGGGTGGGCTGTAGGAAATTGACCCCAGATCAGTGCTTATGAGCAGGTTAAGCTTCATGGAATGAGTTTAATCTGATTGGTTTAAAGTGATAATCATCTTAAATGCATCTGAAAGCAGCTTTACTAGGTCAAAGGAACACAACTCAGAAGGAACGTAAAACCTTAAGACACACACACACACACGCTGGCTGGTAACCCAGTCTGTCAGAGCGGGTCTCACAACACTGTCGGTTTTCTTACCCCTAAGTGGGCCTGTCAAAACAAACATAACAATGACAAAAGAGCAGAGAGAGAGAGAGAGAGAGAGAGAGAGAACAGAGAAAGAGAGAGAGAGAGAGAGAGACACAAAGAGAGAGAGAGAGAGAGAGAGAGAACAGAGACAGAGAGAGAGCAGAGACAGAGACAAAGAGAGAGAGAGAGAGAACAAGGTTTTTTTAAAACAATTGTAAATAATGTAATAATTCTATTATTATTACAAGGAAAGCATTTGTAATATGCAATATGTATGTGCACATGCATGCATTTTAATAAAATAGTTCAAATGAGTTTTAAATTATAATGGTAAATTTTATTTTTCTATTTAATAAGGTGAGGCGACACTGAATTTAACACAGATGAGAAGAGACAGATTCATAGTCTTAACTATGGCAGGCACTATACAGATGTCCTATATCACATATTTATATCTCTATCCCTTGCCTGGTTTTCATTCTTGACTATAATACACATATAGAAACACCAAGTCTCAGTTCAGCATAACACACATGCATCAAACCTGCTAAAGGAATGGAAGTGTAAAGAACAGGACGAAAGTGCACTCAGCGTGCCAACCCTAACCTCTTTATTCAGCGGTTCATCTACAGACGACTTTTCACACTTCGGTCTTCTGCATTTCTCAGCGCTCGTTCTGTTGCGTAACTATGAGAAATCATCTCATATCAGACTGAGCAGTGCGCAGTACTTCAAATATGCAGACTTCTCCTTTCTCAGACTCCATCCGTCATAGTTTCTGGTTGGTGAATACAGGCCGGGCGGCTAATTCACAACCTTGCAAGTTCTGAGCAAACCCCTATCGTCAGACATCTGAGGCTGGGCGAAATTACAGCTCGCCCTTTCAGTCTCTCAGCTGCTATTAGACAAAGTGAGCGTTTGGAGAATGTGTCACATTCTGTAGGGCATCCATCGTAAAGGGGGCTGTGCAATATTAAACCAATCTCGGCTTAAAATGCCAGAAATACCTTGAGTAAGCAATCCAGGAGAACGAGCTAATCAACCTGGTACAAAAATCAGTCCCAAATATGAGAGCTGTGCATTGCTGTGTGTGCATTCAAGGTTATCCTCAATTTTCTGTGCACTACTCTGGGATGTTCTGTCAATAGTAATGTGCAGTAAGTGAAGTATCCTTCAAGCTCAAATGAAGCAGAGCAACCGTGTGTTTCTCTCTTTAAAGTTTGAGAGGCATTGATTCATGTTTGTTTCAGCCTCAGATCACAATGCGCTAGCAGTTTCTTCATGCACTATTCAATATCTACATGCAAATCAATAAACTGAGAAAATACATCTTTGAGATATATATATATATATAAATTAAATACTACTGCACACCTGAATAAAAGGAGTTTTTCACGTCCAGCCTTTACAGACAATTACATACCACTCATAAATTATTAAATGCAAAATTAATAATAGTTATTAAGATTGATGTGGTTTGGAAATATCTTCAGAATATCTATGTGCATAATAATTATGCATGCGGTGTATTACGCCTTGTTTTCAGAGATTGCATCTTTAATATCTCATGCAGTGTTGCTTCACATCTTGTTCAATATGTTTTATTTAATTGTATTAAAATACACCACTCATTAAGAATAAGATATTCAGAAATCATTCTATCAGCAATTATTCATTTTTTTTTTTTAATAACAAGGCCTGAGAAAAACTAGTTAAAGTTGGGGAAAACATAATTCAGTCATATTGCAAACTAAGTGTGCTATTATGTTGCACAACTCATGTTTTTTTTTTTGTTTGTTTGTTTGTTTTTTTTTTGTGAAAGAATCAACCTACAAATGGCTTACTTCTAGTTGTCTCTGCAGAAAAGAAAAATGACACACTTTAGCTTTAAGAAGATTGTGTAACGTTACACACTTGTTTCTAATCTGATTTGCCCTTTAGCTGGTGCTTTTGTAACTCAAGCAGAAGCTTCCAGTAATTACAGAGAGGACGGAGTAACTCGAGGTTAAGTGTCTAAGACTCGATGGCAATACTTCACAGATCACCGAGAGAAAAAGTTAATATTTAAATGCTCTGATGAATCTGCGTTTAAGTGTGATCACGGGCTGTTCAGAGACAGAAATCAAGCCGAGCTGTGCATCAAAAGCCCGACACGCTGATCAGAGACGTGCTGTGTGTGTCTCTCTGCATCTCACAACACACAACACACAGTCCAGATGGCTGCTTTGTGGAGCGCCTTCCGCTCTGCAATTACAGCGGTATGAAAGTGGGTTTCTATTTTCCCCATTATTTCTGATCAGAGAGGGAAACGGAGCTGCCAGCGGGTGTATGAGTGTCTGATAGACGCCCACACGGGCTTTAAACACGCTGCCAGTGAGAGTGAACGCACAAAGGCCTGTGATCAGACAGAGACCCCACCTGGAGAGAAGATGCTTTATATGCATTGGGCTGCAGTGATGGAGAAGTCTTTTCTCAATTAGAGGAAAAAAGACCAAAAGTGACCTCAAGAAATAGAACTTTCAATAAATCACAATCAGTTCTGGGATATGTGAAATAATCTGAGCACAACGAAACCACATGACTTACCAATACACGACCGAAATATTTGAATGAACAATTTTGAAAATGTACTGTATATGAAGAAATCCCACCAAAACAACTACATGAACATCATAATAAGATCAAACAATGTCTATAAACATGTGAAAACTCAATTGAAAATAATCAAAACCCACTTGTCTTTCCACTTACACAAGAATAATAAAAAATAAATAAAAACAGCATTCTAGGTGCAATGCTGAAACACAGCACACCGGAGCGTCAGACAGCTGTGCTCAAATGATTCAACTCTGTGCACTGGCTGTTTGACATCTGGACAAAGAACTTGTTATCCCAATTCACAAGAGTGGAGAATAACTGGGGAAGTTATTTAGCAGTAAAACTGTAAAATTCCCTAACGAACCGAGACCAAGTCAGACTGGCTTCCTTTCAAATCACAGAACTACAAACCACAATTACACCCTACACACCCAATCAATAAACACATAAAACAGACCAAAAATAGAAAACTAAATATGTGCATGCTTTGTTGATTGAGTGACATTTTCCGATCCCATTTTCTCTGTTTCAAACCTCCTCATCTTGTTCTGTCTGTACTATAACTATCAAGAAAAGCTACAAATAAACCAAAACAAGAAAGAGAGAAAATGCATACAGGAAGCCAGAGATGGTTATATTTGTTGTTCTTGGTCATTAACAGCATGCTGTGATGCCACATCAATCCGGTCAACACTCAGGAACAGGTATAAGATCACCTGGGTTTTGAGCATCAAGCTATCACTTTTCCTGCATAAGAGATGAGAGACTCACTCGTTTGCTCTTCTTGGAGTAGGTGTTCTTCAGCAGACGATCTTTCACCCGCTCCTGATCTCGCCCCATGCCGCCGAAACCGTTCTCGTCTATGTCAGGGGTCACGTTCTCCTCGTCCTCCTCCTGCTGTTTGACTACGACCTCCTCCCATTTCTTCTTTTCCATTTTAACCGAAATATTCTTGTTCTGACGGGGGAAAAGAACAGGACAGAATTATTATTCTGCAGGTGAGAGGTTCACGATATCAGTTCAGTTACTGCAAAACACGCGTATACACACACACACAACGTCAAATACCTTCGAAAGAATCGGAAGAAGATAGAAAAAGGAAGAGACGAGAGAACGGATAGGAGTGGGAGAAAAAGCACAAAGTAGCAGAAAGGTAAGAAAAATGGGAAGAGGAAAATGGAAAAGAAAGAAAGGGACTGGAGTTGATAGAGGTGGAAAGGAGTAGGAAGGAAAAAGAGAAGAAAGGAAAGGAAAATAATTAGAGGAAAGGAGGAACAAGAAGGAAAGAAACGAGAGGAAGAAAAGAAAATGGAAATGTTTGGAAGGAGGAGGAAAGGCACAGTAGAGGAGCAAGCAGAAAGGAAAGGATGAAAAGGAAGCAGAAGAGGAAAACAAAAAGTAAATGAAGAGAAAATGGAGAAATCGAGAAAAGAAAATGGAAAGGATTGGATAAAGAAACAAGAAAAAGAAAAACAGTTCCCATAGCCCTGCATCTGTTTCATGTTTCTGCATGAAAACTCTTCCAGTAAAAGTCTGATATCATTCTCTGTTTCTACTCAATTATTGTGTGATTAAAACGAAACCCGACAAGAAAATCAACCAGAGAAATACAGTACAGCTCTGAAAACATGACCTTGCCTGTTTAAATGAACTTCAGTTATTTACAGTTGGACAAACACTCAGGTTCACAAAGGCCAACTCGCATCAAGTCAAAAAGCACAGCAAGATATCCAAACAAATCAAATGAAACCTAACAGGAGTAAGACTCTGTGTGTACTCTATACACTCTTGGTTAAAGTTTCTGAATCAATATAGCACTCTATACTTCCATATTGTTGTTTTGTTACACTGGGTTTTTGGGGCATATTTTTACACTGAAACATCAGCAATTGAAACTGAATAGATTCAAAAACAAATAGAATGAATGATTTATGTTTTAGATAACCAGAACATGCACTTCTGTCCTTATCTCGGCCTCTGTAGGTTAATATTATTCACCAGGACATGCAATTCAATCAGGCTTTTTTTTTCTCTTCTTTTTTTTTTTTTACAGTCTCCTTCATCAGACTCCGGACATCCAGAGGACACAACACCTGAAATAGGAAACCTTGGAGATCTGGGCACTATAACAATAAAAATATGTTTATATTACAGTAAAATTTTACATAGTTATAGACGGGCTACTTTGCTATTTACCAATGAGAAGTAATGCCAACGCACAAGGATTAAATTTATTATTATTATTATTATTATTATTATGGTTTCCATGCATTAATTAAAAAATAAAATATAATAAATGGAATGAAATAAAATTAATTAAAACAAAACTATTCTTAAAAATTATATATATATATATATATATATATATATATATATATATATATATATATATATATATATATATATATATATATATATATATATATATATATATAAAATATTTAATTTACTGGAATATCCAGTGATGATGATGATGATTATAATAATATTTAAATAGGCAAAATATAAAACCATTTTCCCATTGAAATACCAAGAAAAATGACTATAACTTTGTTTGTATCAGTTCAGTTTGTCACACTTTAGTTAGCGGCATTGATCATGGGAATGATTTTGTGATACAGCAGAGCAAACTATATGAGTAACATAGATTTATCTGATTTTTAAAGGCCATCACACTTTAAATAAAGCAAATAACAAGCTTCATTTAAGAAACCCATGTGTTAACATATTTATCTTTCACAAACAAAAAAAGGCAAGGGCATTCTTACAGCCTTACAGCATCTGGAAAGATTGTGTTATTTTGATTCGCTGGTGAACGCCGGGTCATGAGGAGTAAATCAGAACAGCTCAGTCTGAACGACCACAAGACCTCAGAGAGCAAACACAAAAAAACACTGAGATCTGGTGGGAAAAGGAAAGGGTTTATTCCATTCCACTATACTCATCAAGAAACACGTCTTAAGATCTGGCAACCAGCTGACGCTCACCATCCACTGTTCCTCATTATCCACTACTGAAGCCAACATAACATAAAAAACAACAAACACATGCATGACAAGAGCGTGTGAGCGTGATACTGTAACAAGCACTTGAAATCAGCAGGGAATTACACTATAACAGAAATTAGTTTAAATCTCATAGAAAGAAAGAATAATGAAGAAGCCTGTCCTAAAGAATATATATCAGTAGTTTAGAGGAGTTAACATTATCTGCCTTTAAGCAGCCACAGCAGGAGATGCCAAAGAGATGAAATATTGATCAGATGACACACTGGCTATCTCTGAATAAAAGAGAAGACCACGTGTGTTCAGGTCTTTTATTAGCAGTTTTAGCTGTTTTGAGGATGTGGTTGTGGTGGCTTCATGGGAAATAATAATTGTGTCCTCATTTGTGTGCAGCATTCACAGACTTTACTCAAATAAGCGTTAGAGCGCTGATGTGAGGGGGAACTTCTGCGGGAGATTTATCAACAATGTGCACATTAAAGAACATCTCATTTCCATAATGACCAGCGCAAACTACCGCCTGCTTCAAGACACGCTTTATGAATTATTCAAGTCTTCAGTGTCACACGATCCTTCGCTGCTCAAGAAACTGCTGGACTTATCATCATCAATATTGAAAACGGTTGTGTTGCCTAATATTTGTATGTAATGAATCCTGACATGTTTATTTCAGGACTAAGTTCAAAAGAACATTATTTAAGTGTAAAAAATTTGTGTGTCTATATATAAATGTAATTACTATACTGGTTGTATATGAAATGTACATCCTGTCACTTTCTGTAGTAGTCATGAAGTAGTAAATGCATTACATTAATTGCTGTGCTTTGAGAAGACATGAAGCAAGTGCATGCATTTAACATAAACCTTAAGAAAAGCATCATCACAGTTCGTTTTACAACAAAGATGAAGAAGATCTCATTTGTATGGCATCTGAGGTTTTCTCTGTGCCGTTGTGAATGAACTTTGCATCATCATAATTGCACTAAATATAAGCCAGAGCATAAAAACTCAATGTTCAGAAAATGTTCTGCTCGAAGGAAAACTCTTCAAAGTGTTTTTTTTGATACAAGCAATAAATCACACGACTGGTACTTCACAGTGCCTCAACTCTGCAATTTATCGGCTCTGTTGTTACACACGTCCTCAAAAAGCCGTCTTAACAGCTACGATGGAGAGCCCTCCATCACATCACTAATGCATTCCCAGAGTGTTCAGTGAAGTCAGAGCTGATATTTGGGCTAATGTGGCATAAAGACGTCGCAGCTGAATGTCTGTCGTGTCACACAGAATCAAGCTTTGATTCGGTAAGTCAACAGGGCTTCATCAGTGGAACACCTACACAAGAATCTGACACTTCCTGCGCTCGGCGTAAGGGAGAAACAGGGTGTCATGTACAATTCACGTTTCAGCATTTACACCAGCTTTCCAGAGCAGAAAGACACAGAGAGAGAGAGAGAGAGAGAGAGAGAGAGAGAGAGAGAGAAAGATGAATAGTGAATGGATGTTGGAAAAAGACACTGACTTATTTAAAAAGGAGTGCAAGAATCTCTCCAAGTCCTACACCTCCAGAATTCCTCCGTCTAAAACCGTTGCCAATGACTTCCTAAAGAAATCCCACAAAGTCATGTTTTACAACCAGGAAATATCTCGAGGAAATATGTGACCCTGGCCCACAAAACCAGTCGTGTGTGTCAATTTATCAAAATTGAGATTTATGCATCATCTAAAAGCTGAATAAATAATCTCTCCATTGATGTATGGTTTATTAGGATTGGACAATATTTAGCTGAGATACAACTATTATTATTTATCATCTTTAAAGTTGTTCAAATGAATTTTTAGCAATGCATATTACTAATCAAAAATTACGTTTTGATATATTTACGGTAGTAAATTTACTAAATATCTTCATGGAACATGATCTTGATTCTTTATTTAATATCCTAATGATTTTTGGCATAAAAATCGATAATTTTGATCCATACAATGTATTTTGGGCTAAGAGACTTCAGACCGATTTTGTGCTCCAGGGACACATGGTTCTGTTCAAGATTGATTCTTATTTTAAAGACGATGTAAAGATTCTCAAATACAGATTTAATGTGCAGTGAAAACAGCTGTTCATAACTTGAGTTACAGAGTTGAACAAATCTAAACTTTAGCATGTAACATGAAAGATACCGCAAACTGTGTGGTCAGATGAGGAGAAATTAACTAATACTTTACTGAAAACCAGTCGAGAGAACTTGTCATTATTTAATTACCATTTTATATTAAATTCTTAGTGGTCTCTGTAATTATTTAATAAGTTTACTTAACTACAACTATTCACTTACAAAGACAAGAGTTTACTAGTTCAGTGGTTAACAATAACTATACATTCAAATTTATGCTCTGCCTGGTAAAAAAATTGTTATGGTCCCAAAGCCAAAATATGTAACTTAATTAGCATCATATTCTGGTGAGTAAACACACAAACACCTTCAACACATGCTAATGATGCAGGAACTATACTGTGCAAGTTCACTTTCTCATTTAACAGATCTCGGTTTATAAATCATTTAAAAATTACAAAATGTATATTAAATTGAACATTTTAACACAAAAATTGTTAAAGGTTTAACAGAATCTGCAGCTGTGATCATTCAGCTAGTTTAATAGACTGCATGTGTATGGAAATACCCAAATACCCATCTGCATTATTGAACTGCCAGGACACAGGGAACTCTATTACAGCATCATAAATTATCCCCTCGCAACACATGATAAAATTACACTAAGTGGAAATGTGTTTTTATGCTATTTAAGGGATTTTCTGCTAGATGTGCACTAACTGCCGTTGCTTTGGTGAAAGTCAATCCGCCAGAATCAATTAGTCTGCGGGAATATTCCCACCCAAGAAGCCCACAAACTGGAAATCAAGCCAATATACTGCAGCTGATGGCAAACTGAGAGAGAGAGATCTGTAACAGCAATCCAGAAATATTTATCCGTGCTCGGAGGGCACAGAGGCTGTAGATTTATGTGTGTATGGTGAGCTGTTTATGCACACGCTCAGATCGGTGGGATAAATCACTACGTTAGTGAGCGGAGTTAAATTGCATTGATTTAGCAGAGCGTTCGACACTGTGCTGGCAGTCTGTGCAAATGGATGGAGTTGCCAACTCGTGCACATGGACACACGCATGAGAACATACACACATACACATCTTTAATTAAATCACATTGAAAGCACAATTTACAGTGTCTTACACAGGCAAAATCTCTCTGAACCGTAGAGGTCTGACAGCAGAGAAGCAACTGTGTGCTCAGCTAAATATACCTACAAGTGATACATAAATAACCCACAGGCTATGAAGCAAGTATGAAACAGAAGTAAGAGACACAAAAAAGCAATTAGCACTTTCGGGCAGTTAGCATGTTTCTCAGGGGTTAAAGTGGACAGGGCTGTCAAAAAGGGCTGTCAACTGACTACACATAATAAACTGTATGATATGCCAATTAATCAATCAACTTAATCACATAATTGCATGCATCAATATTTGCTGAGAACTGCATCCATCCGATTAGAGGCTGGGAATAACAGTACTAGGAAGAAAAGAAAAAATAACCTAAAGTTGCTTACTGCTTTTCCATGTTGAAGCAAGAGCAGTATAATTACATCAGTGTTGCAATTAAGATTTTTATTTTCATTATATCTACACACACACACACACACACATACATAAACACACAGACACACACACACACTACTACAAATCTACTAAAAAGTGGCTTTGGAAGTCAAGAGCTTTATGTCAACTGAATATCACTAAAGCTATCACTGTACTTCATTTACATATAGAAATCAATAAAACTGCACTTAAATAACATAAACTTGACAGCCCTAATATGATTTTTTTTATGATTTAAGGTCTATTCACAACTAGTGTGATGCAATTCAGCAATTATTTATCAGCAATGGCTGATTTCTGTTTGGCCAACATTTCAGTAGACAACACACAGGACTTTTATTCTGACAGTTCTGCTTTCATATTTTTACATTGTATGATATTATTATATTGGCTTTATAGGAGTCATTAACCACCTTGCTCTTGAAGATATCCGCATTAAAAAAAAAGATACACGTTGGTCAACCACTAATGAGCACATAAAGGTTTCATTCCAATGGCAATATTCCAATCAAGTAAATCAATCAATAAAAAAAATGGGCTTAACAACACAAACTGCTTGTAAATAAATAAATAAAGTGCAACAGATCTCTTTGTTTGTCATGATCTTGTGAACTGGACAATTTTTCCAGATTTTTGTGCCAAACATATGGACTCGGTGTGAATGAACTTTCAAAACAGCAGAGAGAAGTGAATGTTGTTCAGGTCTCTGAGCTTTGTCTCATTAGTAAATCAAGCTGCTCAGAAGACAGCACCAAGGAGTTCTGTCTGTTCCTCTCTCTTTCCCTGAATCTGCACCTCTCTGTGTAAGTGACCGAGCTGGAGGCTGGTCGTTCCAAGTCATTAAAACGCATCCACAGACCCGAGAAGGCCCAGAGTTTCGGCTCATTACCTGGATTCCCCATGGAACTCTGCAGGAGAATCTCCATCTTAAAACATTAGCTCCATTCGGGCTCAGTGCTCTGACTCTCCCCGTCTCATCTGCCGATTCCACTGAATCAGCTCCTCTAGTTACTGCCACAGTCTGTCCCTGACTCTCAGCCTCACACAAGAGCTTTGATTTAACATCCAGCCCCTGCAAACCAGAGACGGGGAACTGATTTCCCAACATCATGTAGAAAGCAGAATCTGTGTAGGATAAGGTGTTAGAGAGTCTAGAGGCTGTGCAGTACACTAACTGCATGACTGGTGTAATCACACAACTGTACTGGGTTGGAGAAAGTAAAAGAAAAAGATATATACAGCATCAGAAATAGAATAAACATCTGAATATTTTGTACTTTGTGAAAACAGAAATGGATTCCTCTTCATGAAGATACCTCTTCTACTCATTACAGCAGAAATCACTCCAGACTACCCTGTCAATAACTTTGAGCCAGATGAAACCTGAGGATTCCCAAACTGGCAATGTAATACATTTAATAAACTCCCCTCGTCTTTTTAATAAACGGCAAGGTGTCATTTACTGCAGCAGAACCAGATGGAGCATTTGCTTCTCGCAGCTGATGGCTCCGGTGGGACCGGCCTGTTACCATCACATCTCAAACACCAGATTGATTCTTACAGTCGCACAGTTCTTTACTCTTCATTTGTATCTTTCCTGCTGTGTATCCAGATATAAAAACCTGTCGAAACCCCCCGAAGACGAAAGGGAAGCAAACTGAACGTTTTTTAAAAGGCAGAGTTGAACTAAAGAACCATCGCTTTTCCTGAACTGCACATTATGAACGCATTTTTCTACTCTGCCACTTCTAGCTCATGTCTCGAAGCCTCTACTAATTACTCTTCTTACATAAACGTACTGTTGCTTTAAGAGGAATCAGAGCACTGGGCAAATTTAGCCCATGCTTGGCTTGAGTTGTGCAGCCTACTGTGGCGTCCTCCAGTGACTCGATAACTGCTTCCTGCTGCACTTCGCTTGCTTCCTGCTGTGAGATTCTTGACTGAGCTCAGAGCAAAATGTCAGTGACACTGCAAAACATACTGGCCTAAAAAAACAAGTTCATATTTTAGGGTTATTACTGTCAAACCGCCTAAGCCTTATGTAACTGCACTCATCCTTCGAAACTTGTTCTCATGACAGATTCACACCAAGTAATATAAAAATCACAAACAGGTAAAAATATAGAGGAAAAAATAAGCACTTTTTTTTATTTTTTAAGTAAATGAAATTAAAAAAAAAGCTTTTTTGTAGCATCTCCACTGTTGCTACACTGATTGAGCGATTAGACATAATATATTTCAGCAAGTTGCATCGTTTCTTTCAACATACTCATTCATACTCGTTTAATGCTATAAGTAGTAGTAAACTAAAATAAGGTCGATTGGTTCACATGCTGTTTAAACTGAGCCTCATGCATCTGTCACACCATATTAAATGCATGGTATTTATTGTTTGAATTTCATGGCAAAATTGACATAATTTGAAACCCAAGACTTTGCACAAAGCGTATTGTGATTTTTGGATGGGAGGTACACTAGAATAATATTTAGCTCATGCATAAACAGAAAAAAATCACTATCAGTTAATCAAAATAATCGATATAGTGGCTCAGTTTCCTCTGACTAAATCTATAGAACTAAAGAAGATAATCCAAATAGCTTAATACGTTTCCGCAAATCTTAAAATGCAGAGCTCCTATTTTTCTGCTAAATAGAAAAAAAAACACACATTCCATTTGACGTGCAAAAGCATGGGTGCCTTTCCAGTTTGCTGACTAGCGTCACATTCTGGAAGGTCTGAGAACATATTTGACTAATTAAGCCTGCTGATGAGAAATCTCTGACTCGTGACTCATCTCTTGGAGTGTTTTGCTGAAACTCGATGTTAATGGGCTCCTCTAACAAGCTGTGTGAAGATCATCAGCTTTCAACAAATCAGACCTATAACAAGATCTTAAAATTATTGGAAGCATTGTAGGCATGATGAGTGAGGCAGGGCTGACAGCTGATACACTTATGATTTAACTTAGCTAAACAATTGCAAAACAATCGTACTGTATATGTCACAGAAACTTAACATAACTTAAGAGAAAGACGCCATTCAGCCTACATATTATAAATGAAACTCCATGCAATGCGACATGCATCCTTCTCTGAAGGATAACATCATCAGAAAGGTACTATTTTAATCTGATTCCTTTGACATTCAATGTTTTAGCTTATAATAGCTCTCCCATCCCTTCAATTAAGCTTGACAGAAACCTGTGTATAACAAGTTTAAACAAGTGCAACGAGCCCTTCGGTTGAGTGGCACATTCATTGTGTGTGTGTGTGTGTGTGTGTGTGTGTGTGTGCGTGTGTGTCTCCCTGAGCGAACAGCTTCTTAAGGCAAATCTTCACCTCAGGAAACCCCAACCATCCATATCCCTCTCATATCTTCCATAGCGTTCTCTGGGGAAATGTCACCTTTGACCTCTCCTCTCTGTGCCTGTGTACAATTTATTCATAGAGGAGCTCAAGAAGGGGGGAAAAATCCCATTCCTCCTTCAACCTCCAAACTAAATGGCTTCTCTCGTACAACAGTCAAAATGTAACTGTCCTCCAAAAAGCTCTAGGACATTTCAGGCGGTCCGCGTCGGAAAATTGTGATCAGCGATGATGTCATAGTGCACCCCGGGGTGCAGTGAAAACACTTCCACGCAGCCTCCGGTTCCTCGCGCCGCCAAAGCCAAGACAGCCTGCCGTTTATCGTTATTAGATCTGAACGTATGCCAAAGTCAATCTCATAAAGAAAGGCTTGGTTCATTCTTAAATGATGAATCTTGGATGATCACTTGCTGGACTGCCACAGTGTAATATCCAGCGGCTGTCAGAAGCGGACGTTTGACATGATGATATTACTGACTGAATTCAGATGCACACGACAAAACTGACTCTGAATCTAGATGTAGCATTTGAAATAAATGTGAGAAAGCCAGTGAAACCGTTTGAGAATTCAGATGTGTTGCTATAAGGCCTCGTGTTACTCCGAAAGATAGTCCTCGTCGAAACATGAAGATTAGCAGGGATGCAGGGATCTCGTTACTGATACAGCGATACTTATTTTGATGCTATAGCGTTAACCAATAAATGGTCGTTAGCAAATATCTATACTATTTTAAGATTTCTTAAATTGAATTGTGTTTATTAGACTATTATTAAAACTGTAATATTAATCTAAAATCAGTATGGTGTAAATACGTTATGCATAATTATTGATCAACTGGTTTTTAAATAATGACTATATAACGTAAATATTTACAAAATACAATTTTACAAAATTGCACAAACTTGCTTAAATTGAATTAAAATGTAACTTTACACAAAATTCATAAATGTGACCCTGGAGCACAAAAGCAGTCTTAAGTCATTGGGTATATTTGTAGCAAAAGCAAAAAAACATAGTATGGGTCAAAATTATAGATTTTTCTTTTATGCCAAAAATCATTAGGATATTAAGTAAAGATCATGTTCCATGAAGATATTTTAAAATATTAAAATATAAATATATTCAAACTTGATTTTTGATTGGTAATATGCATTGCTAAAAACTTAATTCGGACAACTTTAAAAGGAGATTTTCTCAATATTTCGATTATTTTGCACCCTCAGATTCCAGATTTTCAAATAGTTGTATCTCACCCAAATATTGTCCTCTTAACGAAACATACACTCAATGGAAAGCTTGTTTATTATTATTAATCCCATTTATTTATTTTTTTCAAAATTGACACTAATTACTGGTTTTGTGGTCGCGGGTCAAAAATAATAAAAATGTTAACTATCCACTGACAAGCAGAATCCGCTTTTAGTAGAATCAGGAGCTGTCAAAGTGAGGATAAAAACCCACTTCTGGTTATTAGCTGAAATATCAGTCTCTTACTAAGCCTCCAAACCAAATCCACACCTCATTCATTTGTAGAATGCATATCACACTGATGTTCAAGTGATTAATGTGGCGACACTTCTGGATGATAACTACCCTAAACAAAACAGCCAGAGTCTAAAGATCAAATCTGAATACCAATTTAAATTTGGTGCCATGTGAACAAGAAAAACGGATCCCAAACCTGTGAGAGAACAAACAACATAATTACATGTTTGGTTGCACATCTCTAACAGGTAACACAATAAATGAATTAAATCTAGGTTTAAGTCCTATCGTTATCGTTTTGGAAAACGCTAGAAATGTTATAATGGATGCTTTATTAACAACTCTGAAATTATGTGTCAGTACATGCAAATAACAGAAAGCACAGCGCACCACATGCTGAAACGACCAGCACACCTGATGAGTGTTTTCTGCTCACACAAAGCAGGCAATTATGAAGAAGTCTAAGTGTCACAGCAGAAAATGAGTGGGCCTCTCTACATGAGAAGGAGCCTTTGTTTAATTGTACGCAGGAGAGAGACGAGGCGAGTGAGAGAGAAACGGGAGCGAGCCAGACGTGAAAGAGAGATGAGAGAGATGTAAGGTTAAGGGCTATCTATTATGCATGACAGAAAGCTCTTGGCAAAGCGCCTCTGTAGGAGGACCTGCTGAGATTGAGTCACAGCGAGAGAAGCAGACCAGAGGCCAAATCCCTCCAGCACGAGAGATGAACCTGAACCTGTGCTCACATTACACCTCACTGACACCACGGCAGGAGAGGAATTACACAAACCATGCTTGTATTAGAGCTAGGGCTGTGCAATTAATCGCATGCAATTTTCATTCGCAACTCGTCAGTAAAAGCAAGTAAAGCCGGTCAGTAAAGGCGATTCGTCTGCAATTATGAATGCAATATTGCGTAGCTTGTCAGTGAACTATGGCTCGGTATATACACACACACACACATGCACGCACACACACACACATACTTTTAGATTTGGATGCGATTAATCATGATTAATCGTTTGACAGCACTACTTTACATTGATACCAAAAATATAAGAATAAGTGTGAATATTAAGAATATATAACTATAAATAGACAAATTCACCAAAAAGTGTGTGGGTGTAGCCAATCATAGAAACTGAATATTTTGCCTCTCATTAGTTTATTCATAGGGTTTACTGAAAAAACAATAACAACTTCAACAGAATAACTGAAGCAAAGTTTCAACATCAAACAACAAGAAAGGCTGCCGTAATGTTATTAAAAACTAACGGAACAGCTAATAAAAATAGAGCCAGAAGACATGCATCCTCATCAGAGGAAATGTTGGACAGTTCAAGGCTACCATAAATTTAAACATGCTTTGCAGGGCCTGGCTTTTCTCAAGAGCTACTAAGGTGTGTGTGTCTGTCTGTGCGCTTTAATAAGAAGCAATCCATTCACTTCCTGCAGGGAGACATGTTTATACAGCTCTTGCATTTGGTGAGGAAGCAGAGAAACACACACACACACACACACACACACTCACATACACACACACTCACACTCAGCTACAGGCAAAAGAGCAAAACAAGGTGACACAAACTCTCTTGTGAGACACTGTGTACATGTGTAGGATGAATCTGACAACATAATAAACCATCGGAGAGAATCGTTTTTCTCAGACGCTTCTTCATTTATCCAGCATGCACTTCACCCGTCTACTCTTCCCTGTCTGACAAAAGGCACAAAGCAGATTTGCCGGATTGAATTTTTCTCTGAACACTATTTGTCTCCAAACTCTGGTTTTAAGCTGGAGCTGTGGCTCCATGTGCTCCAGACGTGATGGTCATGTGGGTTGACTTATACATGTTCAGATCCGGCCTGCGTTGTGTCCAGGGCTCGGCCTCTCTGCAGTAATTTTCTGTCACTTTCGGTTACACTGGTAACATTTAAACAAATAGGGCCTGAAAAGACCAAACATACAAATTATTGTCTATAGAGTGATGTAGGGATGATGTCAGGTTCTAGGCCAACTCAGAAGCCAATATGAATTTTATTTTCACTGGCAACATAACATTTATGAACTTTTTTGAGACACTTATTAGCAACAGGCTTTTAAGACACTTAAAAAAAAAGAAGGGGACAAAAAATTATGCAAACCCATTGTTGGGCTTTAGGACTCATTCCTGCAGCAATAAAAAGGCAAACTCAAACAAGATGACTAGGGATGAACAGACACTAAATTTCTCACCATGGGTGTCAAACTCAATTCCTAGAGAGCCAACCCTGCTCCAACAAACAAACCACGTAGCTTTCAAATAATCCGGTGTGTTTACTTCGGGTTGAATCTGAACTATGCAGGGCTCCGGGTTTGACAATACATTACTATATTATTAGAGGCTAAAACAGTAAAGCCCAAACTATTATATATTAGCATTCATTGTTTTCATTTTGTGTTAAAATGGACAAGACAAAATACATTTTGATACACTGCAGTCCGAAACGTTTTTCTTGACCGGATATAATCGATCTTGATTATCGCTATTGGCCAATAGTGCAGATAATAACTGCTTTTATCAGCTAATACAGATTATTTGATAATATAATCGATGCATTCCTAACAATCACAAAAAAGAAGGAATAAAAAGTAAGTAACCATTTACTTTCTTTACAGAAAAATTGTCTCTTAATATCCCCAAGTTCAAATGCAACTGTGGCATGGGAGGAAACAAACTGAACATTACTGTAAGGTTTTAAACTGAAACCAATGCCACTCTTGCACCTTTTTTCCCATTTCCTTTCCTAGTGAGTAGATGCACAGATTCTCAACTCAAAAGTGAAGATGGAGGGAGTACAGTGTGTGTACCTGAAAGACAAACGCCAAAAGAAACTAGCACAAACTCATTGGTTAGAAGAACAAATTAAATCATTTGACTTTCCCTGCTTCGGTCTTCCCATATCACTCTGATGAAATGATCGCTCCCAATAATCAAGAGAAACTCTGGACGGCACGGTTCTTCAGGGAGACACTTCACCACAGGCGAACGCTGGTAATTAGCTCAAGCCGGCAGAAGGGGAACGATCTGTGCCACCTACAGGACAACATGTACTCTGGAAAAGAAGGAGGTCAAGAAACAAGGGGGATTTCAAAGGCTGGGTGTGAGCCTGACCCGTAAAACCTGTTTGTCTGATTAACACCGTGCCCAAGCTCTTCATTCATAAGGCGTGCATGCTTGCATATACTTAAACTGGATTGCTTCGATAATTTAATTGTCAAACTCTGCAGTCCATTGTTTTAAGAGCTTCGTAATTAATTGGCAGCATAATGACACCGCTGATCAGTGACTGAAGTGCTTTAGTTGCAAGATTCTGAAGCCTACATTAATACGAGTTGGTGGCCTGGTAATATCAAAATCAAAGTATTTTTAATAAATGATGTTCAATGTGGATTCATGGAGCATTTGTATGGGACTCCAAACAACATGCAACATAACTTAAAGAAACCGAAAGCAGTTCTCCTGTTTATGCCACTTATCAGTCTGACAGCGTTTACGCTCAATAAGTTATTTCTGCATTATAAACTCATGCATCAACAACAGACTGAGAGTGAGTGACCGCGAGAGAGAGAGAGAGAGAGAGAGAGAGAGAGAGAGAGAGAGCTGTATAATACTGGCACCAAACCCAGTGTGTCCTGCCAGCAACTACAGCTGCTAAACAGACAGACAGCAACAAATACCCTTCAAATACAACACAGTAGGCAGTAAAACACACATCTACACTGGCAGACAGACTTTTAGCCTTATTAAAACAGCTTTAAATGTAATAATATAATCATTGCTCATTTTTTAAACCGACAGCAGATTATAAAAGCACATACTCTGATTGTATTGAGGGCACAGGCCCTAGATCTCAAATCTTCATCTTTTACAATATCTGCTCGATAGAAAGACAGACAGATATATTACGGTCTACTGTCATTGTTTGTCTCTTATTTTAAATGACTTGTGCTTTGCTCATTTGTAACTTGCTTTAGATGACAGCTTCTGCAAAGCGGTCGTGACAAACGGAGAAAGAGAAAAATAACGCGTCTCCGCTCCATGAATCAGATCAGCATGCTGCCGGTGATTTGTGTTTACCAGCGTGTGTGTCCCCAACAAAAACGAACATCAATATCAGCAGCAGCGTGACAGGTCAACAGGAACATGCTTTATTATTAATTCAGCATCTTGTATAAAAACTGTCCTCTAGTCTGCACATAAGGTGATTACTGGGGATAGAGTGAGTACATTAATCAACTCCTTAATGAATAAAACATGAGCCATAATGCTTAAAACGATTCCAATTCGCTTTTTCATATCCTCCAATAGTGAGGAAATTATATCATAACCAGCTTTAATATTCACAAAGTTAAGGAGCTCTGGAAATGACTTCTAATCATTCTGCGTCATGTTGTTGCTTACAATATTTAATAAGCAATTAGATGACACACATTCTGCAACTAATACAAAAGCATACAATGTAAAAGCACATGCACAAAGATATTAAAATCTGATTACATGATTCATCTTCAAGTCATGCCATGTTTTATGGACATTTGCATTATACATGTATGTATTGATTTTTTTAATTGGACTTTATATATAAGATCTTTTTGGACACTGTAATGCAGTCTTCTCTAGAAAGGTACAGTACTATAGTAATGCTATTGTTTTGCATGCACGTACCATGGTAATACTTCTTTTGGGATACACTGAATGCATCAAGGAAAGTTTTGAAGCATTATCATGCTATATTTTCATGATTTTCTGGACAAATAACATGGTAATATCCTGATTTAATACCACAGTAATACCATGGTATTCTATGGAGTACCTTGAAGTACCATGCAAACACCTTGTTGTACAGTAATGGTAATACTATGGTACTCTGAAAGGTAACAGGGTACTGTAATTCCAGTTTCAAGAACACCATAGTATCATGTTACATGCCCCAAATTTTTTTTCGTAAGAAGCATTTTCAAAAATACCAAAATAATTTCAAGAAATCAAAACATTAACTGCAAGTGTCGAGAAAGTGAGCTATCATTTAAAGAAACGCTATAATTACCCTGCGTCGTCTTATTGCATGTGCACGGTATATGCTCAAACAACATCAATATCACACACACACACACAAACACAATACCATGTTATTTTTGGTACTTTTTTGAAAGAAGCATCCTCAAAAATGCAGAAACTGTTTCAAGCAATCAAAAAATGAACTGCAAAACATAAACACAGTGTTCAGAATGAGGTCAAGAACGTGAGGCATCATTTCCAACAGCGCTATAATTACCCTGCCATCCTGGAATCACACACACTCATCTCAGCAGCATCCAAAAGGAACAGCATTCGGTTCATCTAATTCAATTCCATCCATGTCAGGCAGAGGCGCCTGTAAGATTCTGGTTGTCCTGGTGACTGAGACGGCACTTAAACCTGATTAATTAGTTGCTTCTCCTCCAATTAGCAGGCAGGAAGTCTCCCCGTCGACAAGCTGTCACGGAGCGAGATTGAACAAGAGGAAAACACACGCACTCAAGTTGGGTTTCCTCTGTTTTTTCACCCCCGATTCGTGTTTTCTCACTCTTCTCGTGTGTCAAAGAATGATTGCAAGAACCACTGCTGCCACTGTCAGATTTCCATCCATCACTCAAAACTGCAAAATCAAAAACTCCATATGCCCAAAACTTTCACTACTTGACAATCTCCACATTACAGGTTTTATTAATGGACTATAAGGTATTTATTGATAACTTCTGGTTTGTTGAACTTGTGTATAAAAGTGATAATCACACTCATTATTGTGCAGTTGTTGGAAAAAAGTTTGAGGATTAATGAAATAAAGTTTTCGTTGATACAAAAGAATGCTTTTTGTTTTTGGTTTTTTCGGAATTAATGCTTCCTAAAAAATGTTTTCATGTATAAATGTTTAAAAATAAATTATGAACTTTTTTTTTTTTAACAAACAAATGAAGGTTTTCAAAAAATTAATGAATGACTGAATGTCTTTAAAAAAAATATTGCGGCCTAATTTAATTTAGATTTAACAGGTTTGTTTTGGTGGGACATTTCATCTTTCATCTTTGTGTTTGCATCATGTCTGTAAAGAAAAGAACAAAATGCTCAGGCTCCTACAGTATAACAAGATATGCTCAGACAAGCTTTAATGCAACAAAACACAATATAATAAACAAATAATGAATAAACAAATCATAAACAATACTTCTCTGCAAGAAAATTTTGCAAGCAAAGTGTCAATCAAGTGTGCATAGTTGGCGCAGAATTATCAACAAGGTTATTTAGGAACAATATTCTTGCCTATTTTGAGTGTTGAGGTTTTTTTTATTTATTTCCAGAGTATACTGAATACTGATTATTCTCCTGCCAGTAACTGAAGAAGGCTTGAACGCTCCAGCTGTCTTCTGGTTACACATTCTCATGAGCTGCTCTTATATTGACTTCTGGATCTCCGAATCAAATCAGTGCAGTCCTTTCCAGAAACTCCTTTTCCCCTGAAGATCAGAATCAAGAGCAGATGAAAACCAAGGTGCGTGAAGCACAGGTCCTCAGGTAATATCTCCTCTATCAGTCTCTGGCTTGTTTACAATTTCCATAACCTCACAGTGAAGAGGATCACATGCACTTGTCCGGCAAACAACACACGCAAACACACACACCTAACTCACTTTACACAATCACAGAACTAAATGCCTGGTTTTCACCTCTTTCAACAGCCTGTATGAAGTGGCCATGATTGCAACAAATAAATACATAAAAGTTATTGAAGTACGGCCTGTTTTCAGCTGATGATTGACAGCCAATTAGAATTCACCCTGAACATTTAAAGCGACAGACAGCAAACCTGCAGCACTTGTTTATAATAATTGCAATGTTATGCATTAATGTAAATACTCAAATAACTATTTGTTATAGTTCTTGTTCTTGGTGGGAACATGGCTTTACTCTGTTTTGAGATTAATCTGCATAAAGGAATCTTTAACCAACTCTGTACATGTTTACGGTGTTAAAATGTACAGCAACAATTACGTGCATTATTGTTAAAAGTTCAAATGATTCACACAGTTGTAATTGTATAAATCCGTTAGTTCAACCAAGCAATTTCCAAAATATGAGAACATTGAGGACTGCTGCAACTGGTGCTCTTTCAAAAAACATAGATGCATGAAATCTTGAGAATCAGTAAATCATCTTCCTCCTTTACTGAAGAACAGAAGTCTCTCCTACAATGCATGATGCAAGTACCAGACATTTTAAGAATTCATTAGCTTTACGATTACTTTTTCAATATCCATTACGTTCATGCTGTAACCTTGCTTTCCATTCATTTTTAAACCCTGATCAGCAAATTAAAACGATTTTGTGGTAACCAACTGCATCCTGCTATTCCTTTAAATCCAGCACAGGGTTTCGTTGTTCCTCTAATCTCTCAGTGTTTGTGCACTTTCCGTGGTAAGCTCCGGCTAAAAGGATCGTAATATCCTGACTGAAGCTGGCCTTCACCTCCCGGAGCCTGCAGTATTTATGACATGAGAGAGTTATCCGCTGCCAGGGATGCAATAACCTGAAGGAAATATGACGGGGTGAGAGTGTGTGTTAGGGGTCTCTGAAAGCTTTACAGCAGAAATTAGGGTCAGCCTGGTAATAAGGATCCTGGACTCTGTAAACCTGTTTCAAGTTGAGGGTTGCATGGGATAAATATAACACAGGAGTGAAATAACGGAGGAAGAGAACGGGGACAGATGTGGTGGCCACACTCATGCGTCTCAAAGTGGTGCTAGTCTCCATCTCAATGGCTGTGCGATGACCACAGAAATGAAACTAGTGTCACAAGTTGCCTGAAAATTAGACGTGTCTTAAAGCGAGAGCTGAAAAGACTCTCCTTGTGTATATAGATCCATGCAACCATGCTAAAATGAACAACGGTGATATAACCAGCATATGCTTCAGTTGCTGGTCCCTAGCTAGTTTTCTGGTATCTGCAAACACCGTTATCATAGTTTAACCAGAAGGACTTCCTTAGTAAAGCAGCTTTGCCTGTTTGGTCTGGGAATTCAAAGATTTTGCTGGACTTTGTTTTTTGTATTTTTTTCATGAAAAAAGTCAGTGTCCTAAATTTCCTCAAGGATCAATAAAGTTGGCATGATTTTGCCAAAAACAATCACATGAAACTAAACAATATAATGCAAATTTAATCAATCAATCAAAATCTGAACAAATAAAGCAATATTGAATAAATAAATCAATATTCTAAATAAAATATTTAAAATTACATTTATGTATGTATTTATTTATTTATAATCACGTCAATAAAAGTACTCTATCCTAAAGGAAAAGAAGGCAATCTCAAAGAAAGAAAGAGTTAAAAACCCTTAATTTATATAAATATAAAATATAATAACGTTTAAAATAATTTAAAGTACATTAAAATCAAAGAAAGAAATAAAAAAACTTCATTTATGCAAATAAAAAAATCAAATAAAAGAAAAAAATTAAATAAAGTTTTAAAAAACTTCATTTATATGAATAAAATGAATATATATATATATATATATATATATATTTAAAATATATATATATATATTTAAAATATATATTTATGTAAATTAATACAAATAACAAATATAAAATAATTGTAAAATATAAAAGAAGAACAAGCTAAATTGTTCTACTGACAAAAGACTTTAGACTTTAGCCATTACACACACAGTATTGTTTTCCTGAATGACCTGCACATTTCAGTCAAACTTCTCTTGATCAATTTCTCAAAATACAAGCCTGATTTAACTGGCAGTGCTTCAGCGAGATCGAGAGAGCCATGTCACCTACAGGCAGTAAACCTCGGGACTAATTCCTGAAAGAGAGAGAGAGAGATGGATGAAGGAGGATTTCCATCAGCCATCATTCTGCTGCAGCTACATGTATGTTTCCTGTTCTGTTCAGCAGCCGGAAAGCGACACTGGTAGTAGCTTCCTGTGTGTGGGGAGCTGGATTCCAGGAAATGATTCGGTGGGGGCTAAATAAGCCCGTTTCTGCCCTGGCAATGATCAACAGGGGCTAATAAAACCCTCCTCCCTTCTGTCTCTGTGTCTATCCCTCTTCCTCTACATTATATTCTCTCCTACAGTCAATATTCCCCGTAAAGCACTGCCATGTTGAAAAGAACAGCAGGGCTGCTCACCAGCATGCGTTGCATTTAGGATGTTGTTTTCCAGCATGAGCGACTGCTGGTGTCTCCATTCAGTTTCTTTACTAGATTAACCAACAAGACGACTTCAACCAGGTCTAATTGTCACCCCACAGAAATATATACACATCTGTGTAACACTTAAACATTTAAAAGTGTCATTTCATTAGATAACACAACAACAGAATACAGAGCTGATTAGGAGAAAACATTCATTCAAGACACAAAGGATTTATATGCACATTATATATTATCCTCCTTGTGTTCAACTAGTTTGAAAAACTTTCCAGACAAACACACACAAACACACACATACACACAACACCAGATGTCATCAAATGGATGAAAAACAAACAATAAAAAATATTTAGAGCTATATTGCAGGTGAAGAAGGAACAGTGTAATGAGTGTTTAACAGATGTTGTCGAACATGAAAGTATCTCCACACTTTACCTGTGATTACTGCTAAGAGCGTGTGTGTGTGTGTGTGTGTGCTGCCTTGGTGCTTATGTCTTATTCATCCTTTCTAAAGCTATCCCTGTTAGCGTCAACATAAATGCTAGCTGACATGAAGCGCCCAGGTTCTGCAATCAAGGGCACGGCTGAAAGATTCATGAGGTAAGGTTAAATACAGGGAGAGAGAAAGATCCAGATCCAGATCCAGAGAGAGACGTTTCTGTGACATGATGAGAATGGAGAAGGAAAGATTACATTCAATATACTGCAGCTTTAAAACCAGGCTTACTCACACAACACTAAATCACAGCGCTCTCACTGCTCCGTGTAACAGTATTAATGGTTTCTAAACTCAAAGAGCCTTCCCTTGGGAAAGTAGGTCTCAAACCTGCCGTCGTTAGAGCTAC
Organism: Carassius auratus; assembly: GCF_003368295.1. Taxonomy (NCBI): domain Eukaryota; kingdom Metazoa; phylum Chordata; class Actinopteri; order Cypriniformes; family Cyprinidae; genus Carassius; species Carassius auratus. Next base: position 1,154,306 of record NC_039272.1, on the reverse strand, counting down.
ACTCTACAAATTCAATCCGTTAGTAATCAGTTTAATGATGTGTGCACTTGCCTTGTCAGGATGCAGTCATATAAAACATACAAAGAGTGATGGTATTATTTTTTTTTCACATAGCCCATGGTGCTACATCATTGCCATAGACTATAAACTACATAGTTTACACAATACTCCATATAACTTTTAAATACAGTCATGCATTAACGTATTGTTGTGCTACAGTACATGTGTGAGAGAAAGCAAAGTAATGCCTCAAAAGTACGTTTACAATTAAAACCACAGTCCTGTTTTATGTAGTTTATGTATACAGTATATATCTATATATATATATATATATATATATATATATATATATATATATATATATATATATATACACACACGATAGTAGAAAATTGTTAGCCTGAATGCAATGCAAGTCACTTTGGATAAAAGGGTCTGCTAAATGCATAATCTATCAATCTAATCTATATATACAGTATATGTATATTTGTCACTTTTTTTGCAACTTGGTTCACTTTTTTCCAGTTCCTTTGGCCAATAACGTTAACTTTAAAGTGATGCACGAGTGAAACAGGAAAAAATATATATGTATTTTTTTGCAAATAAATATTTGCATGCATAATTAATTTGAAACAAGACCAATAACATGCATTAAAAAAAGAAGAAGAATTGATGTGACTTTTAATTTCATGCCAAAAATAGACAACACCCTTCTCAGCCCAATCTAGTCTGGACAGGTATGTCTATCTCTAATATAGCTTACAGTATACGGGGCATGTATACAGTATCAATAATTCACTCCGTCAGTCTCTCCATTACCACTGTCTGTATTTTTTAAGTGTTAATCGGTCTCTTTCTCTCTCTCTCTGTCTCTTGCTCTGCCTCAGGTACTCTCTGTTTTATGATCGGTGTGTAGATGACTGACGGATCAGAATCCATCTCCTCCTCCTCCTCGTGTACTAACCAGAGCCCAGAGCACAAACTACTCACCAAACAGTCAAGCTCAAATAAAGAGAAGAGTGTCAAGGCATTGCTCGCCAGTAATTACTAAATGTGTGTGTCTGTGTGTGCGCTTTAACAAGTCACAGCCTGTTGCGTTCATGTAATTACTACCGTGAGATTGAGAAGAGCACTTGCTCTGAGTTTTAACACACACACACACACACACACACACACACACACACACAGCAGCAGCTCACCTTAACCACAAAAGGTTTAACACTGCGGTAAACACGAGATGAAACGCTGTCTCTGCTGTCTGCTAACACAGCATCCCTGTATTCCACTCAGTAAACACACACAGAATTAGCAATTATGAAAATAAAGCAGGAACTAGAGAGGAACTTCAAATGTAAATCTTTAGAATGAGTTTGTTTGCGTAGTCAAACTCGGTGGGGTGAAAACCCAGCATTTCCCACCCACCGCTTTATTCATTCTCATCACCATTCACCCATTTCGCTCTGAAATGCTTCTCTCGTGGTTTGCTGTAATAATGTGAATAAAGTCATGAGTTATTAGTCTTACAAAAATACTGTGCTGGAACTACGCTGTGGTACACTGCTAATATTAACATCTATCTTCAATATAAGTGGTGCGGATTCATTACCATATACACATACCGTGGTATTTGCATGGTACTCCAAATAACTCGTAAATACTTTGGCACATTAATTTTACTACAATAGCATACATATTTCATAGAGTTTTACCACTTGAAATAATCATTGTGTTATTGCAACAACATGCATTAAATTTCACCATGTTAAATAAAAAAAAATGAATCAAAGGTATAACCAAAGACCACTATTTTAAGTCAAAATGTAAAAAAAGAAAAAAAAAAAAAAAATGTGTGGTTAAATTATGTAAGCGTAAAAAGTGGTACTTTAGTAAATGCCACTGCATTTGATGTTTACCATACACATATAAAAACATTAGAATAACGTAAAAAGAAAATTAACATTTGTATTCCTACAATAGTTAAAAAACAAAACAAAAGCAATATCATGGAATATGTCCAAAAAAGGGAGAAAAATAGCAGTTATTTATACTAAGTGCAAAACTATTTACATATCATTAATGCAAATAATGATGGCTTCTATTTGCAGTATTTTCTTTGCGACAATTGCAAATAGTAGTTGGATACAGATATCTGCACTCAGTACATTATAAAACAGTATGCCATAATATTGAGCATAGACGATCATATTTATTCAAATTAGTAAATGGATGGAGCCTTAATCGCACAAAAAACCCTCCCTAAACCTAAACCCGACACACAATTTGTTTCCACTTTTTGAATATTTTTATTATTATTATTGAAAACAAAGACCTTTGTGATCTGATATGTGATGGGAAAAGGGAGAAGAATGAAATGTTGTCCTTCCTAACCAGACACTGTTGGGTGAAGCGAGTGTAGATAGCCTCAGCCAACAAGGTGGTCTATTTGCACTAAGTGTAAACTGATGCTCCTAAAATGCATTCCTATTGCACAGATCCAACAACAACAAAAAGGTAAACAACATTTCTGTTCTGAAAAACTGTTCTCTCTTTTTCTTTCACACTTCTCTCAACTCATTCCTCTTCTCAAGACTCAACAAACAGATCATTCACAGCGGACCGGAGTCTCAGACGATCTCTGAGGGACGTCTGTGTGTATAATGCTAACTGTGCAATTATATGATTCACATGAGAAAAACATTGTGTCCTTCTCTTTAGAGAAAGGGAGGAATCTGAACAAGTTTGACCTGATGGACTCATTTAGCACTCCAACAAGTTTAATAAAAACACAAATGAATGCAAACGGTCACATTAAGTAATTCTCAAGTACGTTTACAATAAATGGTCATTTATAATTATGAAAAGTAAGTATAACTGCTTTGTTTTAAGAACATAGGGTTTATAGTGTGTTCTTGTTAGGGATGCACAATAATATCGGCACAATATCGGTATCGGCCGATAAAAGCTTAAAATGACCATTATCGGTATCGGCCGATATGAATATTTCTGCCGATGAGCCAAACCGATATTGTCCAAGTGAAATAATTGACCTGTTTTTCAGATGTGAATGTCTGTCTACATTTGTAAAATAATAAATTTATGGTAGAATCAGTACAGAAGAGGTAAATGGATTTCTCTTCAGTAAAATTAAAGTTTAAATATATCAGTATATATTTGTATATATATCGATATCGGTATCGGACAAAATTATTTTGAAAATATCGGCATATCGAATATCGGCCAAAATCCAATATCGTGCATCCCTAGTTCTTGTAAGAGGCAGTATGGTATATCAACTTTAATGAAATATCTGTTTCAGAAATAAACAGATGTGCTTGTTTCCCCTCAGAGTGAGTGGACACAAAGAAAATGTGTGGAGAAAATCCTGGAGATGATGAAAGAGACAAATTACTGCACCTCGCGCACACACACACAGTCCTTGAGATCTCCAACACACTCTCTCTCACACACAAACACACACTGCCTTCTATAGCGGTCCCCGATGGGATTTTGAGACATGCACTGTTTCAAAAATCAATAAGCACATCTTTAGTGGCAAGAGAAAATATCAAACGTAAAACAAACAGAGAAATGCAGTGTCCTCTCTAGAGAGCCGGCTGGAGTCTGGAAAACTCTCTCTAAAACATAAATGTAAATACATCAAACAATGGAAAAAATTTAATGTCAGGCCAACATCAACTAACAGGAACACAACTGGGGAAAATTCATATAAGAGGGCAATCGATGATTTGGTTTCTTATTCAGAACCGGTTCGGTTTATTTTTTTGTTTGTTTTGTTTCACTAAATTACATTATATTTGTCCCATCTTTTCATTAATATACATAATGACTTCGACTTGCACCACTAAATAAATATACTGCTATTGTTATGCAAGGATGAGTGTAAGATTATTCACTATTTAGTGTACATGTCATTTCAAGAGTGATAAACAAAGTGATAGGAAATATTTATTTTCATGCATTTTAAATGTTTAAAAATGTGGAAACCACTCAATGCATCACACTATCTCCTGACTGCATTATTATGTGTAAAATAGAGGCGTTATGGAGAGTGTGTATACATGGTTATAAGTATAACAGTTTATATTTCATTTAGGGAAATGAACATTTCTCAGCCCTCAAGGGACTAATTTGCCTGAAAAGCAAAATGCTAAATGTTATTGATAGTGCAAAAAACATCAACTTTGAAGCACATGCTGATTGATGGACTAGCATTACTCAACATTACTTACTACCTTGCAGCAACGCTACATTCAATGAAGGTAAAATAGTAAAAAACAATACCCAACCTTACTTATGAAGATCTGAATACTGTAATATATGTTGAATCTTGAGATTGTCAACCTTTAAATTATGATGGTAATAAACAGTATTGAGCATTGAGAAGTTGAGTATTGTGCATTTTTCCTTACCACTATTTTTTTTTTTTTATAGTTATTTAATGATTTTAATAGAACCGGAATCTGAAAAATTCTAACGATCTCTAATAATCATCACCAAAAGATTCTGTACTCTTACAGAAGATTTGTAATAGTGCATAATACACAGAAAGCTGGAACATTCTGCTAATGCCAGGGAAAGAGTTCATTAATTTTACTTGAATCACGTTGTAGGGAAATTTACATTATTTGGATTCAGTCAAACGTTACAAGAGAGAGAGAGAAAAAAAAGATATTTTATTTATTCCCATATCACATGTCCGCCCTCATTTTTCATGATTGCACACTTTTTAAAGACAAAAACATCCAGACATCTCATTTATTTTTAGTTGGTCGGCATAATGTTTACAATAACTTACACCACTGTAGACGGTGATAAGCTTTCAAACTGTGTCATCATATTTAAATCACATCATCACAAACTGTACAGCGCCACTCATTTCTGAATCTACTCTAGAACGACGAATCGACACTATCTTCACCGATGACAGTAGAGCGACTCCTGACCAAAGCCAGCGCTCTTCAGTATGACAGTAAACAAATCTCACTTACACACAAACCAACAGCAGAAGATGGCTTTATCTGTGACAGCCCACCTGTACACACTCACTCTTCCTCATCCTCTTCCCCGCTCACTTCACTTCTAAAACTGGGTGACTGGAATATTAGCATGAAATTGTTGGGTAGAAGCAACAGCTTCTTTTAAACCCCTCACTTATGGCTTTCGCTGAAAGAACGCGTGACAACCAGCTCTTACGGAGAGAAAGAGAGAAAGACAGTAGTGTGGGGGAAAGAGAACTGAGAAACGTTTGAAATTATTCTCCAAAACCAAAACTTATCGTACTGCAAGTACTCGCAGAAAAAACGATGTGAATAACTGAGAAATTGGTAAAGATGCTGTATGATGTCATTAGATCCATCATTAGACATCTTGAGTACAGTGATATTTCCACAGTTGTTGTTAGGCATGATCTTAATAAGCATGAACTCACAATCCATACTGAGAGGCTGTTTACACCACAATGTTTTCAGCCAAAACCGGGAAACTTTATGCATTTTTACGGTTCATTTACATGACAACAGTGTTTTGGAGACTAAAAACCCATATTTTGGAAAATGGGATTTCAAAGCGCACGTTTTTTTTTTTTTTTAATTGTTTCCGTGTAAACACCCAAAGAGGAATCTTTGAAAATGGTGAAAATGGTGATGTCATGTGCGTGCATTCTTCAGCAAAGTGTCAATACGCCACAACTTTTTAAAAATGCAAGGGAAAAACTTTTTCGTTGTTGAAAACACCTTAGTTGTGTAAATGTAGCCTGTTACAGCATCGACATCACTATACAGCTAAAAACAAACACTAAATCAGTCAATCATTCAATCAATCAATCAATGGTCTGTTACTGTTAACTTAAACCAATTTTAATCTTGACAGCTGAAACAAAACTGAAATAAAATAAAATATTAGATGGAAAACCTATAAAAATATATAAAATAACTGCTGACTTTGCAACTAACTGCAATAAAAAGTTATACAGTAAATTTACTATGGCTAAAAAGTGTAATGTTGAAATATTAACTTGGGATGCACCGATGTATCGCCTCAATGTATGTATTTTCCTCAATTTACAACCATTAGCATAATGGCTATAGAAGGAAAAAGACATATATAACAAACTGATGGTATGTTAATTAACTGCATGAAGGCACTGAGCTGTATGATGTCTGTTAAATAATCATAGCGCTGATGTCTGCACTTTAATGCTAGTCAAATAAACAAACAAAAGAACAAAGACCGCACACGATTCTTGACTAAATATCTTTAACTTTCATAAGTGTAGCGGACCTAATCTGATTAATGACCAAAACTTTAACGATGTTTTAATTTTATTGCGTCCTTTTTTACTCCAAAACAGCTAAACAAAACACAGAACGAGAAGTGCACTGCACATTAAACTCTCTCACTCTCAGCTGCATTATAATCAACATACACAACAACTTATTACAACTAACAGTAAACTATATACACAAATATAATAAAGAGAGTAAGTGACAATTATCGGTATCGGCCAATAAATGTTTGATAAAATCGGTATCGGCCCCAAAAAAATCATGCAAAAATGTGGTGCATCGTAAAATAAATAAAAAAAATGATAATTTGATATGTCCATAACATCAATAATTTTCGGTACCGCAATATATCGCCCATTATATTTACCCAAAAATGAGAAGAGATGGTCAGGGAAAAATATGTAAATCTCCATACAAGTACTTTTAATTTTTATGTTTTTCTACTTTGCAGGTTAAGGCATATAATAATTTGATACTTAATTTCCATGGACTAAATGCAAAAGATAAAAAATGTTTGCAAGCGTACAGGCCTTTTTGCATTATTATGCTCTTGCATTATGATTTTTTATTTAGTGCTGTAAAATGGTCTTTAAAATGACAATAATATCGTTTATCGCAATTATTTCTGGGCCAATATATCACACAAAAAAAAGCTATTATGACAGGCCTACACAACCAAATTATTTGAACAAAAATTAAAGTTAAACATTTAAAAAAGTATAATATATGTATATATGATGTGGTTCATCCAATCAGATTTCAGAGTCAGTTGTATAACATTATCTTAAAAAATGCCTCTGAAAAAAAAAAAATAATAATATGGACAAGTCTCAGAAAGATAACAGTAGGAGTTCATCACAGGGGCAAAAGGAGGAGCTGTACTACACACTGGTATTGGTGGAGATGGACTGAAGCCTTTTATTAGACCTGATCTGTAGAAGCTGCAGGGCTGGTTTACCTACAGACCCGGTGCTCATAACTCCTGTCTGCACGGAGGCTTCTGCTAAAATCTTCAGCGAATCTCTAGAGACTGATCGGGGTTTGCTCTCACAGCTTGTAAAGTTTTATTCGAATTTAGATATAAATCCACAGTTGGGCTCACCGGACATACCACAGAACATTTACGGTCTCTCAGTAAACACCTCTACCAAAAAAAAAACCTGTCATTTCTAAGTCAAATGAATCGATTCAACACGATCTATAGGTCAATGAAAATAGGTCATTAAAATGGTTTCATTTGGAGGACACTCTCGGTATTCAGTCTCTCTACTCTAGCCTAGAGACAGAGAGAGAGAGAGAGAGAGAGAGACAGAGACAGAGAGAGAGAGAGAGAGAGAGAGAGAGAGAGAGAGAGAGAGAGAGAGAGAGAGAAAGAGAAAGAGAAAGAGAAAGAGAAAGAGAGAGAGAAAGAGAGAGAGAGAGAGAGAGAGGAGGGGACAGAACCAGGCAGCCAGAGTCATAGAGACAGAAATAGAGACATGAAAAGAAAAAACGGACAGTTGAAGAAAACGGAGGGAGAGAGAAGGAATGACTGACAGTTGGCATCTGGCTGAAGGATGTTTTGGTGGAGTATGAAGCAGCTGGCGTCTCAACAGAGATGAAATCAACATCATCTACACCCTTAAAACTAAAGGCTCTTTTGTGGCAGCTCAATAGGTTCATTTTTGCTGTACAAGGTTCTCAAATGGGTTATATGGAGATTACATTGTTACATGATTACACAAATTAATATTCAATCTTCAAGGTATCGCACATCAAGCATAACTAAAACCATAAAATTTATTTTAGCTAGGTGCCAAGGCAACATTTCTAATTTTTGTTTGAAGAACTAAAATAACTAAAACAAATTTTATAAAAACAAAACTCCATATACATATAAATAATAAAAGTTAATTGAAGTACTAAAACTGCTATAGCTAAAACTAAATAAAAACTACTGAATATATCTATACAAATAAATTAAGACAAATGAGATGAAAACGCATAAAATAAAATTAACAAATTAAAAAGAATAATAAATTGATTTATAAAAAGAAATGTAAGTCTATGTTATTTAGAGACGAAGTGAAATCAAAATTGATGTTAGCTAATAAGGTCATTTTTAGAATAATTGTATTTAAAGATTGTGAAGACTCGTTTTCTATGCAACAATATCAAATTCAAATCTTTAAAAATTAAATAAATAAAACTGAATTAAGTGCATTATTTATCAGTCCATTTATTAATCTAAAGGGTAAAATAATAATAAAGAAAAAACGTTTAATGTCTTCCTTTACTAGCTCTCACCTCCACCTGTCAAGTCAGTTCCAGACAGATAAAATCAAACCTCATGCTGGGTTTTTGACTTATTCAATATCCTTTATCGATGTCACATTATAGAAATGTAATTGGTTGTAAATGCAGTTTTTTCATGCCGTCCTAAATCCCCAGAAGTTGTTTTCTAAAGAACTAGCAATTCTTCGAGAACATTAAAGGCATCCAACTTTTCTGACTCTGACTATAACCTTTTTTTTTTTTTTATACAGTGTACAAAAGCATTGTCTGTACCAATGCTGGCATGTTTATTGTTGTAAACTTTGTCCAGACAGTATCAATCCCCAGCATAATGTAAAAAAAAAAAAAATTGTTTCCCTCACACCCTTGGAGGCGACCATCACAGCTTTAGCGTCATGCTAACTCCTTCACAATAGGCTTTAGAGAGACTGTGCAAATCGCAGTGGCTTAGGAGTGCTCCTGAACAATGGCTTCTTGTGTGTGTGGTGAATTCCTACTGCTAGCAGATGGCCAGACTTCTCCCTTTCATTCTGACAGAACTGTGAGGCAGTGTGAGCGCGCGATAAAGAGAGATGGTCTGTTGTGAACTTGTGTTGACGAATTAAACCAACCATTACTGCTTCAGCCAAGAGACAGATCTCCTCCACACTCGATTATAAATGTTAAGAATGCATAAAGATCACAGCATTAGCCGATTCTATATAGTAGTTATCACAGCAGGCTCTCGGGTCTCAGAACAAATGAAACGTAATCTTTTTTTATAGGAATTAATACCTTTATTCAGAGAGGATGCATTGAAATGACAAAGTGTCATAAAGGCATTTATAGAAGAATGGTCCCAAACCCATTTACAGTTTTATATTTTTAATTTCCATGAATGAGAATCCAAAAAAGGTCCGTATGATGAAAGCATGTTATGACAGCCATGTTAACATTAGTTTAGACTGAATTGGCTCAAGTTTTATTATACTTTGATGACAAGCAGGAAATGTTTATGATTCAGTGGCATCGTATTAAAATGGTCTAATGTGACAAAATATTTCTATTTCAAATAAATGGTGTTCTTTTCAACTTCAGACAATCCTGAAAATCCACTGAAAGTCACTGAAAACTGGAGGAACGATGCTGAAAATTCAGCTTTGCATCACAAAAATAGCATTTTTAAATAAACTGAATTCGATAATGCTTTTACATTTACATTTAATCATTTAGCAGACGCTTTTATCCAAAGCGACTTACAAATGAGAACAATAGAAGCAGTCAGGTCAACATCCTTTTAAATTGTAATTTTTTCGGTTTTACTGTATTTTTTTATTTATTTTTTTATTTTTTTAAACAGCCTTGGTGGGCATAAGAGACCTTCTAAAAGTCGTATTTTTAATTTACGGATGTGCTCAATAAGTAAGCTAGAAGACAAAAACATAAATAAATAAACAAGCACTTCTGCTTTTTGACTCTTGTTATTGGGGCATAACAGTACAGTAATAGTTCCCATGTGGCAGTAAGTATCCTAGCTGATGTCAATTATGAAAATGATTGCCTTCTGCGCATCGTATAGCAGTAAATCACTTGGCGAGACTGTATTTTACATGTCAGGTATGTGCTCTGCTCAACAGATGTGAGGATGCGGTCCAAAACCTCAGCTCTTTTCAGACTCTCCAAGGACAGAACTCGCTCGGAAATATACCATTTCATCCTCTCTCTATATTTCATAAATCTGATAACAATTGAATGCTGCTCCTTCCAGAATCAAGGATTTACAGTTCTGACCAAATCACCTCGCAGCTGCTACACTGAACCTGCGGCTTTGCTAGAGTTTTGAATGCTTTTTAATACACTTAAGACCATTTTATAAAGCTTAGCCAAGTGTGTGTGAGTGCGCAGGCATTGTGTTTAGTGCATCCCTTGAGGGGGGATTAAAATAGTGAGTGTTACACATATGCATGTACAGTACAAGTGTCAATAAGCGTTTACAAACAGCCCGCTGCGGGTCATTGCGTCTTACCTTTGGGGAGACAGTTTTTGGGGCAAATGCACTGACCCGTGTAATGTGAAGAAAAAAAAAGAAGAGAGAAATACACACATCTACCAAGAACTAAATGTAACTTTGCCTGTGAAAAAAAACCACACCAAATCAGACCAAACAGTGATGATTTGTCAGAAATGCAGCATATGCATTATTGTATGGCAGCAACAACTAAGCTGTCAAAAAAAAATCTATAGTAAGTGCTAACAAAATAATTTGATTATATGATGTATAAGCACTATGCACGGAAATCACTCACCGGTTGTGTGAGTTTTCCTAAACAAAATCTAAACGTTTAAATGCATTTTAGAAAGTGCTTTACATGTGGCTTGCTATATAATGTGCTTTAACATATGTGTGCAGTTTCACTTTCTGTTTTACTCATCCTCAGGTCATCCTATATGTATAGGAGTTTGTTTCTTCATTAGAATTAGAGAAATGTAGCATTGCATCAGTGTCTCATCAATGGATGCTCTGCAGTGAATGGGTGCCGTCAGAATGATAGTCCAAACAGCTGATAAAAACATCACAATAATCCAAAAGTACTCCAATTAACATCTTGTGAAGTGAAATCTGTATGTTTGTCCGAAACAAATCCATCATTATGCCATTCAAATTTTTAATTGCTGCTTCCGGCTGAAATATGAGTCCATAAAATATGAATATAAACGTGCTTCCTCCCAATAATAATTTTTTACAATTATTTGTTTTCATCCGATTACCCAAAGAAATAATCAATTAATAATAATAACAACAACTACAACTAAAATCATAGATTACTAAGATAATTGTGAGTTGCATCATTCACATACACATTTACTGTATGTTCATGAAATAGTTTTGAGGCATGAGGATCAGGTCACCTCAAGTTCAGCGATGATCTGCAGCGAACTGCCTTGATTTCTCTCGCTCCTTCAGTCAAGGGCCAACACGAGATAAGTGTTACAAAATGTCATTATTCAAGGATGCTGGTTGTTGCCAGCAAGTGTTTTCTTTTCATTCAGGGTTAGTACAGTACGCATGCATGTATGTGTGTGTGTGTGCTGCTTATCATGTGGATTTTTGCCATATACACCCCTCCTCAGACTGTAAAAGAGAAGGAATTTTGTATTCCCTCCCTGATGCATGTAATACATTTCTTATTGTTTAGAATAAAATAGCTCATTTGCAGTTCGCCCATCAACAGACCAGCAGAGATGGAAATCAAAACCCACATCACACCACAAGTACAGCTGGGAAACATCTTACAGGCCTGACAATAAACATGAGAGATGACCGAGACAAACGCGGACAAAATGCAATCAAGTTTAGAATTAAAAAAACAAAAGGAGGTGAGAAGGTCTCCCAGTACAGCTCTTTCTCGACCGCATCAGGAGACAGATTGAGAGAGATCCAATGTATGATCAAATCTTTCACTGGCAAGCAGTTATTAAATATTTAATTTAAGAACAAAAGCAGAGTCGTGCAAATGTACGGACAGGTAAATCTCTGGACATGTCAAGAGATACAAGGTACTGTATAAAGATACATTTATAATTTTAAACTGTTTTAGGGAGTGACGTGGTACAATACTTTGCTTCTCAAAGTGTAAAGCCTGAATAGCACAGAGCTTTTTTGTGTTTGAAGATATAAACTTATTTATAACTAGATAAGTCAACTCAAGCGTCTCCATGAATAAAATAAAAACATAAATAAAAATGAAAAATTACCAGAATAAATTTACATTGAACTACTAAGATCACTAGATTAAAGCTAAACAAATAAAGGGCTAAATATTTGAAAAAGAAAAAAAATAGAACTAAGGCTGAAAAAGAAACATTAAAATAAAAAGCCCTTTCAAAATAATAAACATTATAAATATGATATTCTGAATAAAATAGTTTTTATTTGTTATAATACAATAAATAAAAGTTAATAGATCCTATAATAGTATAGAAATAACACTGGTCTACACTCCCACAGTAAGTGAATGCATGACTGCATGTGTGTGTCAGTAGGCATGGCATGTGCTTAAAAACAGCCATGCTAAGTGTCCCACACACACACACACACACACACACACACACACACACACACACACACACACACACACAGAGAGAGAGAGAGCGCTGAATGTTAATGCTTCTCTGCCCTTGGCATCTGGAAGTTCGATTACACTGAAAGTCAAGCGACTGACAGTGAGCGCACAGAAGCACTGATAGATAGAAAGAAACACAACACTGCTCCACTAACAAAGTCAAAGAGAAGGACAGACGAGGAGAAAGAGAGAAATACAGACCGATGACATTCAACCTGCCAAAACGGTTTCTGGATGTCAGTCTGGCAGCTGCTTCAGAAACAAGCTCACACTCGTACTAGCTAAAACAATCGAAGATGGATTGAACATGGACGTTTGGAGAAAGGCAAACAGTGCATCACTGGCAGTGTTAGGCCAGAGTAGAAAATCTTATCGCCACACTTAGCGGCTGACATAACAGAGACTCCTGTTATTACACGTCCTGAGGCTATTTCAGCTGTCAATCATCTAGAGTGATGATTATGAGGTCACATGTTCTGTTTTAAGTGTTTCCACTGTAGCCACTAACTATGGGCTCAGTGCAAAACTGTCATTTCTGTACAATTGCTTTCATGTGACTCATGACTTTTGCAAAATATTGTGCTGTATTAGAGAATCAGATGTATAACTTTAGCGGATATATTTCTGGGTGCAACAACCTAGTCAAAAAACAAATGCATTTTTTCTTTTTTTTTTTTTTTTTTCAGAAATGTATGCTTTTATTCTGCAAGGATGCACTAAATTCATTTTAAAAAAATAACAGTAATGTATGCATTACAAAATATTGTCATCTTCTATAAACTTTTTCTATTCATCAAACCGTGAAATATTGAAAACACAACCACTTTCAGCTGTAAGACATGTATCTTGAGCAGCAAGTGGATGAAATGAATGATAGTGTATCTGTAAAATAATCTTCATCTTTATTGACAGAAATAAAACTGCTAAATGAACCAGTCTTTATGTTGATAGTCAGCTATAGATTATATAATATTATTTCCCACTAAACATTCAACTAATGTTGTCTTTAAAAGGTCTGAACTTGCAAAAATCTGATTATTCATGAACTATAGTGTTTCTAAAGGAAGACCTTTAACCTTTGTTCAAAGCTCAAAGACTGGATCGTCCCTGTAAAGCTAAAAGTTGCTCCGCATAGGAAAGCATCTGCTACATGACAAATCACTTCCATTCCCGCTCTCCCAACAGTGTACACAATGAACCAATTACTTTATTAAGCCAAGCATAAAATGGCAGTAAATAGTATAGCCTCAGTATAAACACACTAATAGAGCGGCTACTAGCCTCAAGGACAGAAACCGCTGCTCTGGTGTCTACGAGAGCAGAGGAATGCCGGGTTCAGCAGAGGCCTGTTTGCATGCAATCACATCTGTCATGCTTGTGCATTGCTCTCGTGTTTCCTCTGAGGGAGAGAGAAAAATAAATCTGACCTCACAGTTGCCAAAACAACCATTTATCAATATTCATTAGAGATTTCTGCAGTGGATGCAATGACACACACACACACACACACACACACAAAACTGCAGTTATCAAGCTGTGCATGTAATGCAAGACACTGCGGAGATATAAAAAAAGAAAAACGGCAGAACAAAAAGCCTCAGTAGCACACAAGTCTAGAATGCCTTCTAGGCATGAAACAGATTTGAATCTACTGATGCACAGATTTCCTCTCTGCTGTTTTTCTTTTGTTTGTGAGGAGCAGTAAAACAACACTAAATGCCATTTAGAGGAGCGTCCTTGTCGTTTTCTCGGCTGTGCCCTGCAGAATCTCTCAGACGTTGTTGGTTTTCTTTCACGTCCTTTTTATCTTTGTCATTCACTAGCATGCATTACGAGGGTGAACACACGAGCACACAGTCATGCCAGCGTTCTTCTGAATACTGATTGAGAGGAGGACTGAATAAAAATCAGTACAGGAGAGAGGTGTGCGTCCCAGGAAAGGTCATCCATCGCTTGACTGGGACCTCTGATGACCTAAACCAGAGGACTGCATCAGCAAGCACAACATGAGCATTTCTCTCTGTGTGTGTGTGTGTGTGTGTGTGTGTGTGCATTTGCGTGCTCTGCCTTGGCTGCACGGCTGAACTTGATGTAAATAAAGCACTTTCTGCTATCCCAGCTTATTATGCAAAGAATATGTCTAATCATCCGTACGTTGATCTACCCGATAAGCATAAACAATGATATTATTAATCTAAATAAAACCAGATATTGCTAAGTGCAACTGTCGAATCAAAAAGTCTGCTCCACACAAAATCATCTTGTTATCTGGTTTGACTACAAGATGCTTTTAAAGCACATTTGGTAATGCAAACATGCATAAACCAGCTTTATTTTCCACCAAAATAAAAGCTTGATGGATTCAAATAATGTTTGAAAATGAAGACTGACATGAAAAGTAATTTTAGAGTTATACTGTAAAAAGATGATGATTAATAATAATATTTATAATTCTTAAGTACTGTTTTTATTTTAGTTAAATAGTAATAATTTTTTAATAAGTAACATGTATACATTTATCAATACTACTACTACTACTACAAAAAAAATTATGATAAGAACCATTTATATTTTTAGCAATAATTAACAAATATAAATAATCATTGTTATTTACCAATAATAATGCTACTATTAATAATAATAGATTATATTATACATTATTATTTTTATTATTTGTAATATTGATGTATAGATTAAAAATTTGGGAAACATTGCACAGCCCTACAAACAAACATAGCAAAGCAATTGTAGCCAACCAAGATGATTAATGTTTTGAATTTGGGGTGGGATCTGATTGGCTAAACTATGGCAGACAGTGTGAGTTATTTGGGGGGGGGGGGTTGCTGTTTGAAAACGGTCATTATTTTTTTAAATTATGTTTGGTGATAGCACTATGAACTAGTTCACTAAAAATGACCGCTTTAACTCCTGAGGGCCAAAAAAACAATACTCAAAATAAGTTACAGATCACGTTCTAAATGAGACTTGACAGTTCTTACAGTCTATCATGTCTGTAAACCATAGAAGAGAATTCAATATATTTTGGTGACTAAAGCAGTGAGAGGAAGAACTGCTAGATTCACTAATGCTCCACAAATGCATCTCTAGGGAAAGCAGAAGAAAATGAGAGGATGTAACACAACATAAGGATGTGGAAAGCACATCCATGGATCTCGACAAAACAAGTACGGCTTTCATTTAACAGAATACTGTTAAAGAATATTACTTAGTGATACTAATGATTTGTTCACAATTCAGACTGCTCCAGTTCAACTTCAGAGGAGGAGACCATTACGAGCAAAGCTACTGTAAAACTTTGAAGATATTCAAAAGGAAGTTTAATGCCTAGGAGGTGAGAAAATTACATCATTTGAATTACTGGGTGAACTGTTCCTTTAACGGTCTCTGTTGCCTTGCTCAGTAGCACACAGCACTTTGCCTTTTGAAATAAATCTATGTCAAGTTTGGCATCTTGTCAGGTTTTCAGTTGCAGACAGTATGCTCGGGTTTGTTTGTTTGTGTGTGAGTATCTGTGTGAGTATGTGGGTAGACGAGAGCAGAGCACTGCCGTTTTTAGCAGCCTGCTAACAAACTGATTATGTCTAACAAGATGTTTTGAGAGCCATCACATACATAAACACACTACATGAGGTGCTTCGAGAGAGAGAGAGAGACAGACAGCAACAGGAAGAGAAAATACAGCAGGCGACAGAGGAGAAAACTCTGCTGCCGTTGCTTTCTGATTACTGTAGAACTGTTTGAGATTTCCATATGCAAGTATAAAAACTTTCCAAAAGTTTTGCGATCATATCTGTTCTAGTCAAGTCCTTAACATTTTATCATTTCAAGAGCAAGAAGATTAATTTAAAGAAACAGAAAATCATGTTTGGTGACAGTAAGGTTTTTAAAGAAGTCTCTCATGCTCACTAGACTGCATTTACTTGATCAAAAATACAGTTAAAACCATAGTATTGTAAACTATTATTACAATTTTAAAAGTTACCTATTTTAATCTATTTGAAAATTGTATTGCTGTGATTCAGCTGAATTTACTCCAGTCTTCAGTGTCACATGATCTTTAAGAAATCATTCTAAAATCCTGATTTGCTGCTCAAGAAATATTTCAGATTATCATCTTTATCAAAGTTGCATAATATTTTGTGGAAACTTTGATGAAGTTCTGACGAAGCTGAACTTCTGACGAAGTTCAAAAGAACAATTTCTTTCTTTGCATCCTCATATTAACTAATTGCCACGACTTTAGTCTTAGTGTAAACAACCAATTTTACTTTTGTCTGCCGAAGAAAGAATCATTTGATCATTTGGGTTTGAATCACAGCTAGAGGTCGACCTGAAAAATGCCAAATATCGGCCGATATATCGGTTTTGGCTCTCACTCGCTCTCTTGTTCGTCCTCGTCGTTAACAGTTCTGTCTTATACGGATAGAAGTCTGTCTAATAATTTAGATAGAACGGGTAAACAAAGGAATTAATGTATACAGAAAGTATTATAAGGATTGCTTTTATATTAGGCCTATTAGTAATAGAAAGGCAAACATTACTTCCTTTTTATTATATTTGTTTTAAATATTTATTTGTGAAAAATACATGTCATCTAAAGTATACGTATGGTTTATTTTACACATTTATTTTTTAATCCATTGTCAAATGATTTCAAATTTCTTCAATATTAATAATAATCTTTTTTTTTTAATAATATCGGCATTATATCGGCTATCTGCCCCCCTGATTTCCAAGATATCGGCATCGGCTGTAAAAAAAAAACACATATCGGTCGACCACTAATCACAGCATTTCATACTAAGGGATTATAAAACGATTAAAATCTAAGCATTTATCAATCTTGTCATGCTTACGGCAAGTATATTTAAGCATCAGATTTCCAAATGAAAGTTCACTCTCTAACACTTTGGTCTCAGGAAACTTGACACGTGAAATTCAGTCCAGGACTCTCAGCAGAAAGCAGCGCCCAGAGAATTCAACAGTGAAGTGATTAGTTGTGTATACATTTTAAAAATGCCCGCAATGCGGTCAGCACCTCGGATCACAAGCCAGCAGCCTAGAGAAATTCTAGCAAGATTTCAAAGGACCAAACGCCACAGAGGCATTTCATAGCTGTGTGAAGCATGTACGTGCACCACACCCATGTGTCAGCAGGGTTTGGAGAGATTATTGCGGGGCTGGTGCCAACCACCCCACCTCCCCTTCTCCATGGAGTGCAGACCGACAAATAAAATAGGTGTTGTGTAGTACAACATACAGCTAGGAGTGAGAATCACAGCAATTTCACAGCCTAAATAGGCATGCTTTGAGCTTTTCCAAAAACGTCAGGTCAGGAAATCACACAATTAGTGATTACTTTAACCAAAGCTTTGTTAGATCTCTCTCTGGCTCTGTGAAGCGTTAAGGAAGTGGCGTTGAGACAGAAACACTATTGTGCTTTCTGCACTAAACAATGGCTGTTATTTAGCCTGTGGGGTCCAAATGCGTGTTAGCTCATTTACTCTTTACGTCTGCCAAAATTCCTGATATGGATCCTATTACAAAACCAATAAACAGCCAGACAGTGTGCCAGTTCTGAAGCGTACAGAATAAACCTGCCCAAGGCACGGGCTGCGGGAGTCCAGCGTTTCTGAAAAGAGAAGTGAATGGCTCTTAAGACTTAACCGAGGTGGTCTTCTGCATCCTCTAGGAAAAAAGAAACTGCCAAATCAAAAAGTATCAGCCAGCCATAATAACAAAACAATCCCAACAGTAATTTAATCATTCAACCTCCACTGCACTAAAAAAGGTGTTAAAGTGGTCATGAACAATTTAATTCGGGAAAAAGAATTGAAAAGCGACATTCGGAAAATTAGATGCATTAACTATTTTACAAAATATTTAGCTATAACTGCTCAAAAATAAAAGTTGACAACGGGCAAGAGATCACATAATTGACAAGCTAACTTAGATTGGTCACACACGCACTGTTTTTTTTTTTTTTTGTTTTTTTTTTATTAGCGTGCATTATTTATAATCTTTTAGAACTTTTTTTTTATTTTTAGATTTTAATATTTTACAGAAATGTTTATTTTCAACTATCCATTCATCAGTGAGAACTGGAAAAAAAAAAATTTGATTTTTTACTATTATTTCACAGTAATGCCATTTTACTGTATTTTTGATCAAATAAATGAAGTCTTGCAAAGTATAAAAAAAGAACAGTAGTGTGATGTTTGAAAATTATTGAAAACTATATTAAGACTGGCTATAACAACTTTTTTAAAAGGCTTATATGAGTTTAAGTAACAAATATAGGATATATTGCATAGGAAACAAAACAAAAATAAAAATTCGCAATCTTTTGAATTTAAAGACTATGAGCACATGTTTTACCGTTTCAAAAAAAAAGCATGTATTGAGAAAAAAACTACAAAAACATCTTATTTATATCTTCATGGTTATGAAACAATGTGGTTACATATTTCACATTCAAAAACGTTAGCCAATCCAAACAGTGCCTTAATCAGCTTTAATACAGTCCAAAAGTCCACCCATGTGATAAAGACCAGTTAGCATGGGCTGTTTAATCCTCTTGTTAGAAGCTTTCACTTTCACAAACACCAATCTAGAAGTAAAAAGCACTGCCATGAATTGGAAAGCTAGCAGACAGCTGCAGGTATTACAGACCTTATTGGGTTAAAGGGTCAAGGAAAGGACAGAAAGCGGTTATAACATTAAATTAAAATTTTTGATTCAAGAAACATTTGCATTAAAAGTTGACCTTGAGGAAAAATGACAATGATCAAAAAATGTTTATGACCTCGTTATTTCATGATGTGGCATTTATGAAGTGTGCTAAATCCACATCCATCACTGCTGTCATCTGATGTCACGTCACTAAGGTTAAAACATCGGACAGAAAAAGACAATTTTCCACTAACAACTGGAATACAGTTGACTTGAAACTGACGCCAGTCAAGCACAACAGTGTCCCTCCCCGCAGACTAGGGTGTTTTTCTTTTATTTCTAGTGAAGTGTCACTCATGTGCTGTAGCAGCAGTGTGTGTGTGTGTGTGTGTGTGTGGGCATGTGTGTGTAGCAGTGTGCTATTTCCAGCCTCAACGCAGCCAGACTGTGAGGGCCTCTCTGTTGCTCAGTCGAAAAGCTACAACATCAACATAACAGCTGCTCCCCACAAACACCATTTGACCATGTGAAAAACATGCTGTATAGCCTCTAATGGCATTTACATGAAAAAAAGAAAAGAAAAAAACAATGCCGTAGACACACAGCACTGTATTTACAAGATAAAAATTTCAATTAGATATACTAAATGCTACAAAGTCATGTCAATGTCAATGGTTTCATATTTTAGAAACCAAAAATATTTCAATAAATCAAAATTTAACCCAAATAGAAAGTGTTCTATAAATGTACTTAACATCAGGCCATTCGATTGTATATTAGTCTCTTTATCAGCCTTCCATCACTTACTCCCCAATGGATCCTGAATGGGTGCCGTCAGAATGACAGCTGATAAAAACATCACAAAAATCCACACGCAGCTCAACCTACAGCTTTTCACTTCACAACACATTAACTGATGGACTGGATTGGTGTGGAACACTTGTGAAATACTGTGATGTTTTCATCAGCAGTTTGGACTCTCATTCTGACGGCACCCATTCACTACAGTGGATCCCATTGTGAGGTGTTCTAATGAAGATGGACTGACAGCGAGTACATTTTCAGTAGACTTCCAATTGTGGGTGAATTTTTCCTTTAAAAAAAAAAAAAAAAACACATTCAAATGTATTGATATTACCATGGATTGCATAGGCCCAACAATATGCAGAATAATTAACATGACAGACTTGTAAATGCTTAAACAGCAGTGAAAGTGTCATCTGCAGTCTGCATGTTTCTAAATGACAGTTGAATTGCAATAGGTTCATGCTCTCAGCAGCCAGTAATTCACCACACACAGCACAATGTGGTCAGCACAAATCATGTTTATCCTCTGTAAGTGAACCCATATTTAATGTTGTGTGGTTCATATTTCTCTCAAAGAATGAGGCTAGTTTTAAGTGAAAGACACATCCGTGATGAAAAACAATACAGTATTATTAGACGTGTTTCCATAGATGATAAAAAATAAAATACATAGAAGGCCCTTTACTACAATAGTCCAAAAATAATCACTTATTTTAAATGTACCATAGTGATTTGGGATTAGACAAAAAGGCGGTTTGGTAGATGAATTTATGCTGTACTCACTCATTATATACATTTAGCAAATTCTGAACGCAGTTCAAGTAACATAGTGTTGCTTTAACAGAGCCACTGTTCTGAAACACACAATGACTTTGTTTACATAGTAATATTTGCAATAATCAGAGTACACGACACGAGAAAACCTCTTCATTCCAGTTGACATGGCATTTTAATTTTTCTGATTATTAATGTTAATTATGCATACTGCACAGCACAAATAAACTTGCATATTTATGTATGTTACTGGCCACTGTTTATTGTGATTAAAACAGGCATGCACCACATAGATTAATGTCATAATGGTTACTACGATAATGAGATTAGTTGCATTATTTTGATCGTTTGCATTATGAGGGTGCATGTAAACACACTCAATGACTCTGGCACAATAATCCTGTTCTAGAATGTTAACATCACACCTGTAAGATTGCTGGCACATGTCTTTCCAAGACATCAGACCCCCATCCAGAACTTGCCTACAGACAATAAAACCACATTTACACTGGAAGCAACCAGCATGGACTCCCACTGTGACAGCTTGAGGATGTCTACTCTGGAAGTGTTGATGCTGCACGTCAATGTTCACTAACCACAGATCATCGCCACGCTCGAGACTACACTTCAGCAACAGTAAAATGGAAGAAGTAGCGTTTATATATTTTTTCAGCATATAAAAATATCTGTACAGCCTAGGTCTGCACTATGAAGTTACGCAGTAATAGAAAAGTTAGCCTATATGGGTATGCTTTATCTGTCAGTTTTCTGGAAAGGTGTGGCACCATAGTTCCACCTCTGTTCTATAATTCCTACTTATTTCTAATTCTGTACAAGCATACCTACTGTATCTAATCAGAATCTAAGTCTCCACTTAACCATTTAAAAGTCTTGGAATCACGGGGGACGAGTTCGGTGGAGAGTTCCAGAGAAAAGCAGCTCTGGCTGTTTTTGGCTCATGCTGGAGGAAATATGATTATGCAGAAGTGGAACGGTTTCATCAGCACCTGGAGCGGTGCGTGAGAGGGGAGGTTAGGGCCGAAAATAGGGGGGGATTTATGAAGTGAGCACATACTTTAGCCCTGGCAGGAAGTCATTAAGCTGTAAGCCAGAATACAGAGTGAAGCACTGGCATCTGAGCCACTGCTGCGGCCGTAGCTTTAAACGCTACAGTATATGGTTCATCATTTCAGCCATCTTTTAGTCAAACAATCAAGATGACACCTCTTGAACCGTCAGCCAGCGGTGGTGGTGAAAGGGCAGCGTGGTCGCTCAGCTTCCGTTTATGTGCTGCTGACGCTGGCTAATTCAGAAAGATGTTTATACGCAGTGTGTTATTCTAGACAGAAAAAGAAAGGACATCCCAGCTAACAGTGAAGGTTCTCAGAAATGTACATTCTGGCTATTCTGGTTCACTCAAAGCTATGAACAAATGTTTTTTTTTTTTTTTTTTTTTTTTTCAATACCACTGATAGAACGTATGTGCTCTTTAAAAATGTTCTTATAGTCTTAGCACAAAAAAACAAAACAAAAAAAAAACACTATATACAGATTCATGCACCTTTTAATTTCTTAATATTGAATATAGAAGTGACTGTTAATGCAACCTATTGACACTTTTTGTTCAAACAGAAAGCCAATGTCAAAAAACCATTTGACCACTATTTCCAGGGCTGTTGAATGCTTGAATCTGATTGGCTTATGAATGTTCCAAAGCATGCAGTTATTTACTGGGAAATGCACAGATAAAGTAGTTCCAGGCCGGTCTTGATCGCATTAAATGCCCATATCACTTCGCCAAATGATTTTTTTCATTTAAGGGTCCTTACCGCCTACAGCAGCAAAAGAGCCAAAACACACAACAACACTGACCAAGCAAATAAATATAGTAAACAATACAAAAACAACAATATTGCCACAAAATTACGTTTTATTATGTATGGAAAGCACGGTCTATTTCTCCCGCTCTCTATCCCTTACAAATGCACATACACATACACACACTATGGACACACACGGAAACATGTTGCCAGCTATGCTTTGGCGATTTCATCAGTAATAGCCTAGCAACTTCACAGACACTTAATATATCTCTCAAATACAACATCAGAAAAATGTCTTGAGGTGGTGACCATAGGATAAGCGGAACAATGAAAATACTGCACACCCAAGATGTATCATGCATTATTTTCTAATAATTCAATGGTCCATCATCAATTACTCCTTGATTTATTTATTTTTTGGTGTATAAAAATGACTTTTGCAAAATGCAAAAAATGCAAAAATGTATTAAATGGAAGAACATTTTTCAAGAACTCATCAGATCCAACAGGACAGAGAAAAACATTTTTTGCAATGGGTCTGATGACCTTTCCTGCTAACGCTAAGCCAATCAAGATCCAGGTTAACTCTGAAAAGGTTACATAGGCATTAGGCCTTTCATTTCACACCAATCAACAAAGCGTAAATGTACTAAGACATACTCGGGCAGGGTAGGAGTGTGAGAGAGCAAGAAAGGCCTCAGAGAACCTCTCCCATCTCCATATCTTATTTCAATGTGGGAATAGCACTCTCAGCAATTATTGTTAGTATCAGTCAGACCATAAAGGCTTCTCCCCGTGGAGCCGACGCAGCTATCTCACGTTCAGAGCAGGAGCTTGTCGACAATTGTTACGCTAATTGCTTTCACAGCAAGCGTCATTTATAAAGAAAACATGCTCTTAGACACACACACAGAGGCTCAACATATAAGACTACACACACACACTTATTACAGCTGTGCCAACTAGTAGCAATAATGAACATGTGTGAGTAATACTGAGAGCGATTTATCAGAAATGATTATGTCGGCAATATTGAATAAAGAAACAATGTGAACATGGTGATGGTTTTAATTTGCTTTTTATTTGACCATTAACTTTAACATTTAACTATTTCTGTGAACAAGTGAATCGATTTAAAACAATTTAACAATTAATTTGCATCGAAAAAAATAGTTCCCTGCAATGCATTTTTTCATGTTAAAATGTTTTAGTAAAACTATACATACTGTATGTGCTCTTCACTATTTATTGTGAGAGCTCAACTGTGATATGAATTTATGAAAAATAAATAAGCAATAATTAGCAACTTCAAAGTCTTCAGGCCTTGTTTGATATATTTGGCCGACAAACCTGTGCATATAATGATTTGAAACTTGTTTAGAGAAATTATTCGTCAACACCCAGAAACAAGCCGGCAAACCACAACCACAACTCAGAAAACCAAAAGCCCTGAAAACGAAAGTCAAAACAGGCTCCAACACGTCGGAAACAAGTTCATAGCAAACACTTCTATGATGTCAGAGAGAACTACACAAGTCAAAAAACATAAATATGCTCATAAATCATAGCAGGAAAACATATCTTCAAATTCAACGTGCAAGTGTTTAACAATAATAGTTTTCACAGGATGAGAAACTCGGACTAGGGAAGCTCTGCATGTTTGAAAAGAAAACACTATTACTTAATGAGCCAATTATGACTCCTCTCAATTTCTTCCCCATTATTTTTATTGCAATTTTCAGAGGAGCACTAACGCTAGTCAGTCGTTTCGGTCTTCCCTGAACAGATTTCTCTGCCAGCGGGTGCTTCGTGAAAAAAAAAAAAACAACTAAATTGCCAGAAAATAGTACAAGTGGAAAATAAGGTGAATTTTCAAACTTGGCCTTGAAAAGGTTTATTGCTTACTGTTTACAGTCTCTCGCAGAACATTGTGTTGACTAGTGTCGAAGTCAAACAAATACTAATGAAAAACTATCACCTCACCTCGATTAAATCTTTAAAAAAAAACATAATAGGTCACGGTTTTCATTATAATTCCCTGATGTCTACCTCTTCATCTCCAACACTCACTTGTTCACTCTCTCCGAGAGACAAACATGCAGAGGTCAAAAAACATCCATCTCTCCACCCTCCTGTCTGATTTGCAATGTATTTAGAACAGTTATCAATATAGGTTTGACACCTTTAGACCCGGAAATGTGCAAATATAGACAAACATGTTTTCATCATCATTCTCATATCTTAAAAGGGGTCATGATGAGACATTAAAACATCCTTGATCTTTTGACATCTGACTGGCTCTAGAACAAGACACTTATAAATAGTTTTACATCATTGAACCACAGGCCCATTAAACTGATATTTATTCACTTCACAAATAAATAGTATACTATTGTATAATGCCTTGTGACTATAATTTACAGTTTTGGATGATGTTTTACAAAACACTTAATCATGTGCATTAACAAGGGGCCATTTAAAAAGGAAAATGGCAATGTAAAGCAATGATGTCATGTTAGCCAATCGGTGGCTGTTTAGTGACCTTTAAAAAAAAATAAAAAAATAGTAATGATTTTTACACACACAAACTTCAAGTAAACCTCACTGAACATTCAAATAGAAAATAAAAATCCATTCACGATGACTTTAAAGAACTCACCAAACTGGAGCCGTCACATTCCAGTACAATGCTTTATCGAAGGCACTTCCCAAAAAATCCTGAGTTTCCACAATGATACCATCAGCCTCGACTTTGTTTTAACTATTTATCACTGAAAGTGATGTTCATTTCTGTGTCAGTGAAGTTGTACAGTCACGATGAGACAAAACAGAGATCGGATAACACAGAAATGCAAATGAAACGCTTCACAATAACATAACATATCATTATACAATTAAAAAATTCCAACTTTTCCAACATCCTGTTTCCAGCAAAACCACACACTAACACAAGCCTCCTCGTTCTCATGAGGGGGAATAACTGCAGCATTCGTATCAATTAAGTACTTCATTACACAGAAGGTTTTAAAGGGCTGGGAGGCATTATGTAATTTTGCTAAATGCATCTCAAAGCTTTTACCACACCACATCACATCCCGCAGCTGACATTTCAATCTCCCCGGAAAATTCATAGACACAGCAGGTAAGCGGATTCAGAAGCAAATCATCAAGTAGCAAACAAATGCATCGGATGGATTTCTTTTCCTTTGCCAGATGGAGAGCTCTGCTCACTTAACTGTTCATCAGACATGCAAAACACGAGGAAAAGTTCACAGAAAGATGCATTTATCTGCAGTGGCCTGAATTACGCTGCTCGTGTGGGTGGATTCTCAAAAGAATCATGCCAACTAGAACATCTGCTAAATCCTTATATTAAGTGATGCGCTATGAGCAACTTACATGAGCAGAACTAGTCTCTAAGGCTCAGATCTTTACTGTTATCAGTGTTTGTTATCAAAAATGAATGCATTTATGAAAATTTAACCCGTTCACATCTGCAAAGCAGAAAATTACCACTCAATTAGCACATTAATGTTTAAATGAACACAACCTGGCTTTTTTTATATAACCGTAACACATAAATCATTCACTCTCGGAAGGTACTCTGTCAACTGTTTTCACAGTCAATGTAGAAGCATATCTCTGTTTGTTTTTGTGACTGAGCCCTGTTTTACAGCTCACTGCTCATGTTAGGCCAATGTCATTTGTCATGAACGTACCCACCCAGGCTCACACTCACTAACCAATAACCCTCCACTTCAGCGGACTATACAACGCTCCACAAGGCTGTTTGGACAACACCTATGATGTAAAGCCGTTGTTCACTTGCCCTTATTAGCTTCTCTATTGGTACAACATGTTTAAACACACTTGATGAATCAATGATCCTGTCTGGAACACACACACACATTCACTCTATGAAGGTTTACAGTAGTTCCCCTTGACTTACGGAAGCAAACAGGACATAATGCTGGTGATTTCTGTTTTGTCAATATCAAAAACGAACACAAAATGACTAGATCGATGTTGAACTTACTACTTTACGGTTTCTGATTAAAGAAAACAAAACAAAAAGTAGGGCTTTAAGTTAAATATCTATGCAGTGTAACTTGGATTACATAGAAATCACAATTATCTTTCTAGCTAGTTTGCTTTAAAATATGATTAATATTTTAGGTACACATTAAATAGCCAATTCAAAGTCAGTGTGGCACCCAACAAGTACGAAGCCATATTTGGTCAAAAAACAACAACAAAGAAACAGATATAATGGAGTTCCTCATAACTGTGTCAAGGGAGGTCATTGGGTTAAACGAAATTATAGATCACAAATTTAACCTTAAAAAAAAAAAAAACTATTGCTGTAGGTCAAATGAGTAACCCCAAAAACGTCTTGATATTACATTAATTACAATTAAACTCCCAAGTACATTATTTTACTTCTCTTCATTAACAAAATAAAAACAAAACCATAAAAACCACAACTTCCCAATATGTCATGAATCCTTCAAGCACTTAAACACATGATAAACTCAGGTCACTACTGAATTCTCTCTATTCAAAGCTCAAACAGACCCTTCATAATGTTCACTGCCAAACAAACAGCAACAACTGTGTGACCTCTGTGACGTCACGACGGGAACTATCACTGTATTATGACGTCAGAAAACGCTCACATGGAACGGCACTTCTGGAATGCGACATTGCGACGAGAGCAAACACCTGTTCAGCACACGGCGAGCAGTTATGTCATAATCACATTAATAAATAATAAACTTAGACGTGGTTCGAATAAGAAACCCGGTTCTTACCTCGAGACGGTCCAAACTGATGAAACTGGCTATAGCAAATCCATCAATAATATCCTCCTCTTGAGAACCAGACTCGCGTCTCTTCCTCCGGGGGGGTCTCGGGGTTTTGCTCGAGGAGGTCGAGCGCGGGGGAGCGTTTTTACCGGGACTTCGCTCCCGTTCGGAACCAGACGAGGGGCTCCGATTTTGGGTTTCCCCGGCGCGCGCCTCCCGTTTCCGTCCCCTCTCGCGCTGCGAACGGGATCTGCGACTCTGCTTCACTTTCCCTTCCATTTTAAAATCGGTGCGATGTCCTCCCTCCGCCCCCCAGGAATTTTTTTTTAATGACACTCGATCACGTCTAAACCAATCGATTCCACACGATCAATAAAACGCACCCATAGATACTGGAGCCTGTAAACAATTTACAGTATGACCTTGGATGTTAAGATCCGTAACGTGGTAAACAAACAAATGTGATCATGCAGGTTGAGCCGTGTGTGTGTGTGTGTGTGTGTGTGTGTGTGTGTGTGTGTGTGTGTGTGTGTGTGTGTGTGTAATCCAAAGCACGGCGTCACAGGACCGAAACGCCTTGCTTTATTTAAACAGGTGCGAAATGGGTGTTTAATTACGGTCGCGTGGATTCCAAGCGCACGGCAACTTTGTTGCAACAGAATACAACAACATCAGTGTGTATGTGTGTGTGTGTGTGTGTGCTGCAGACCGCACGCTGGATTCACGTTGCTGGCCCTGCTTTAATTTCCACCCGATCCATGACCCGCTGTGCCAGAAATAACAAAATAAGCATCCGCGTGTTTGTCAAAGAATCCACGGAAAGGAACTCATGCATCGGCAAGTTTCAATGTGAAGAGACGCCACGGAACCATCCGAGACGACACGGTCCGCGTCCAGCTGAGAACACTGTAATATCCCCCAGAAATCCTTCTTCAGCACACAATCCGACAAAAACAAACCATATCCAACCAGGAAAAGAGTTCTTTATCCAGCGGAGAGTAAGTTGAACGCCTCCATTCCTGAACGCTGTCCGCGCGCCGCGGCTGAAGGGAAACGTCGGCGTGTTTGTCGGAAAACGCGAAGCTTCGCTCAGTGGCTTTAAAGAGACAGCGGATGATTCACATCTCCTGTTCCCTCTGTTCTTGCTCGTCAGATATCGCACTGCGAAGTGTAAACGCTCGGAGTCTTACAAACTGACGTACTTCCGCCACTTCGGCGATTGCCAGAGGAAGTGAGCTGGTTTATTATATTACTCCTAGGAACTTATTTTTTTGGTGGCATGTCATTTGCAGGGTGTTTCACGTCTGTGACGTCCGCCTGTCAGCGAGAGACAGATGCTCATCAGTGCAGCTGCTTCAGAAGCCTCTTCTCCATCATACAGTTACACTGAGAACTTGTGCATCATCTGCCTCTCTTACACATGCAATTACCTTTAACCTATAGTTGCAATTAAAACCGTCACCTCATTTGAGTTTCTGTGGCTCAAGTGGTAGAGCATTGCAGTAGCAGCGCAAGTTTGTGGGTTCAATTCCCAGGGAACACAGGTTAGGTAAAAAAAATTGTTAGCCTCAATGCACTCGCTTTGGATAAAAGCGTCTGCTAAATGCATACATTTATTACACAGCATTTCTGGATTCTATCCCCATTATTCCTATATATCTTTCTATACACATTATATCTATCTATCATCATGACTCAAGTTCCATGTCACATTTGCTTTAGTGTTTGCACAACTGAAGAGTGTTGGTGCAATCATGTCAGTATTTTAAAACCAGTAAGTTGTGATTAACTGTAAGCCTGTTCACAACTCATTCATCACATTGACATGCCCAGTTTAGATTTGTGGACACAAAGCTCAGGGGAGGAAACTGATGAGACACTTCAAGCCACACTCAGCAGCCACAGACCCGAGGGAATGCATTACTATCACAGCAGGAGATAACGGTGGTCTCACTAAAGTAGCCCACAATCACACATCACTGAATTATTCAGGGGAATCTGTTATTTTCAGCTCAGTTGTTGTGTATGATTGTGCAAATGCATAACTTATACTGGGGGCAAATTACAGGCATTGCATGCAATAAAAAACAATTGATACAAACTACAGTATTTATTTTTTTCATTACATTTAAATGAGAGGTGGCTCATTACTAAGTCAGTTTGGTTAATATATATATATTATCTTATCTATTTTTGAATCATGCATATCATAGAAATGTAAATCAAATAGAAAATGTACTGTATGTAAATAGCACAACTGTCATCATAGAATAAGACTACACTTATAGTAACAAAGCAGACACTTGTCAGTATTTCACAGCCATTAACTGTCATCACCGCTAGTGCCGACTGTTCATTCTCAAGCACTTCTTGTAGACCTTCATTTAAGTGCACATGATGTCATGCAGCCCCAGAAATATAAACTGTAGCACAACAGGTCAAAGTCTTTTTTTTTTTCACCTCTGCAGTCTGGGTCTTAGCTCACTTTTCCATATAATAACTCAGCGCTCTGTCTGCAGTTATAGGCTCTTAGGCACTGTGAGGTTGCCTTAAGGCAGCAAGAGAGCTCCTGTCCTCCAGAGAACACACACACACACACACACACACACACACACACACACATGAGCACACAGTCTCAAGATCATCCAAGTCATTATAAATTATTTATTTTACACTCTGCTCTTGCAATAATGTACAGTGCAGCACTACATCACTATGAACTTGTCCTGTCTCAACGCTATCTATCTATCTGTTGGTCTGTCTGTCTGTCTGTCTAATCTTCGTCTGTCTGTGTATCATCCATCCATCTTTTTACTTTCTTTCCATCAATCCAGCCATCCATCCATCTTTCTGTCCGTCTGTCTGTCTCTCTAATCTTCGTCTGTCTGTGTATCATCCATCCATCTTTTTACTTTCTTGCCATCAATCCATCCATGCATCTTTCTGTCTCTCATCCATCCATCCATCCATCCATCTTTCTGTCTGTCATCCATCCATCCATCCATCCATCTTTCTGTCTGTCTGTCTGTCTGTCTGTCTGTCTGTCTGTCTGTCTAATCTTTGTCTGTCTGTGTATCATCCATAAATCTTTTTACTTTATTTCCATCCAGCCATCCATCCATCCATGCATCTTTCTGTCTGTCATCCATCCATCCATCCATCTTTCTGTCTGTCTGTCTAATCTTCATCTGTCTGTCATCCATCCATCTTTCTGTCTGTCATCCATCCATCCATCCATCCATATTTCTGTCTGTCATCCATCCATCTTTCTGTCTGTCTGTCTAATCTTCGTCTGTCTGTGTATCATCCATCCATCTTTTTACTTTCTTTCCATCCAGCCATCCATCCTTCTTTCTGTCTGTCATCCATCCATCCATCCATCTTTCTGTCTGTCATCCATCCATCTTTCTGTCTGTCTGACTGTCTGTCTAATCTTCATCTGTCTGTGTATCATTCATCCATCTTTTTACTTTCTTTCCATCCAGCCATCCATCCATCCATCTTTCTGTCTGTCATCCATCCATCCATCCATGCATCTTTCTGTCTGTCATCCATCCATCCATCCATCCATCTTTCTGTCTGTCATCCATCCATCCATCCATCTTTCTGTCTGTCATCCATCCATCTTTCTGTCTGCCTGTCTAATCTTCGTCTGTCTGTCATCCATCCATCCATCTTTCTGTCTGTCATCCATCCATCCATCCATCCATCCATCCATCCATCCATCTTTCTGTCTGTCATCCATCCATCCATCTTTCTGTCTGTCTGTCTAATCTTCATCTGTCTGTGTATCATCCATCCATCTTTTTACTTTCTTTCCATCCATCCATCCATCCATCTTTCTGTCTGTCATCCATCCATCCATCCATTCATCTTTCTGTCTGTCATCCATCCATCCATCCATCCATCCGTCCGTCCGTCCGTCCGTCCGTCTGTCTATACAATGTCTATATCCATCCATCCATCTTTTTTCTTTCCATCCATCCATCCATCCATCCATCCAATCTTCTGTCTGTCATCTATCTATCCATGTATTCTCTCCAGTCATGTGATCACTGTTCAGAATGTCTACTCAAGACTGTGTTGTGTAACCGGGGATCTAGATGTTCTTGGCTACACTAGCAAAAGGTCAAACTCTCCAGGACTGTGAGGGTGAACTGGAAACGGAGAGTGTCAGCAGGGTTGTCTAAGCTATATTATTATCACAGAGGAAATATGAACTGAATGTGAGGTTGTCTCTATTTAAAGAAAGACAGTGGGAATTACTGGATGGATTTTGAAACAGAGTTGAGCTTTATTGAATGCATCACGCTGAATTAGATTAGTCATCCACTGAAATGAAATGTGAAAAGGAAAGTATAAATGTCAAAGTAAATGGCAAATAAAATGTAAACACATTTCTTTCCTTAAAAACACCTTCACTCACAAACAGCTTTGCTTTTTTTTTTTACTAATCTTTTCTCAGAAAAGTCACATAGTCGGGATCAGTCAAAGGCTTAGCTCAACATTTTTTAAAGAAATTCAGAAATGAGTTCTATTGATTTTTCACCTCCCTGCACCTTCAAGCTAAACTAACATCCAGACAGACTGTGTTATGTCAGTTCAGCTTTTCTTTAAAGATATCTGCACAAATCAATACGGCTTTGGCGGAGCATATACAGTAGATCCCTGCGAGTGGTGTGGACACATTCAGCATACCTGGGCTTTTGATTGATTCTGTGGAACATACCGATGCTTATCCTCTTAACAGTGCTTTCTCTGATAACCATTTGTATTTTCCTTGATAACAATCTGGCAGAGCTTGAAAACAGAGTCGGCGCAAATGTGATGACTAAACGCTGGGAGCATTTCATCCGTGATGATCCCTAGGGAGTGTGTTTAAACATGATGCCCATCCTCTCTCCCCTGGACGGCTTCTGTAATTGCTTCTTAAGAAAACATGGGAACTAACAGTAGCAACGCTCTCACACACATTTCACAGGTCATGCAAAGAGACAAAACCACATATAAACACATTCTGAGTGATACAAAGACACTGCACATACACAGCAGAGAGGGAAATATTAAGATATGCTTGATAGAAATTAAAACAGGCAAACTGAAGCCAAGGAGACTGTGACTGAACACAAGTGGCTGGCCAAACAAATTATATCAGCAGATTTATGAATTTCAATGACATTCCCGAACATTTGCAGTATGCATGTGTGAGCAGTTTCCAAACATAACTGTGGTTATGCAAATTTACTCAAGCAGGTAAATCAGCTCAGTGAAGCGATATCTGAGCTAAAGGGCTTGTCTTATCAAAATATAAATATCAGTGCGACTGAAATAAAAACAGATGCATGTCTGAATGAATCTGATTAAGCTTCTTAAAATAAAGCTCTTAGAACCAGTGGTCAACCATTGTGTTTTGCTACTAAAAAAAAAAAAAGAAAATGCTACCATTCAAACATCTGTTCCAAAAAAGGTCATTTTCCAGAATTGACATTTAGAAAGTCATGACAGAGATCTTTCTGAGATATTAAAGGGACGGTTCACCCCAAATTGGCTACGGCCAACTGTTGGCTCACCAACATTCTCCAAAATACCTTCTTTTGTGTTCAACAAATTAAATAAATACATGTTTGAAACAACTTGAGTGTGAGGAAATTATGAAAGCATTTTAATTTTTGCATGTACTGTCTCTTTAAAAAAAATACACTTACATTTCCTGACATGAAGTTTCATCAAATAAATGTAGACTTGCACTGCAGACTACCTTGCAGATAGATCAGATAATTAGCTAATTCTCATGTTTATGATTCAACATCCTGAATTAAAATAAGTTGTCTACCACATAACTTCAGAAGATTGGTAGAATCTCACAGAGATTTCTCTTCTCTCCTGTGCACAGCGGTGATGCAGCTGTAATAAAGAGAGGATGTGACAGAGGTGTGTGAACACAGACGTGCTTTCACAGAACAGAGATGAGAATGGCCTCTGACTGTCCTCCCAGTGGGGTTCCTCCATCTGGCATTTTCTTTCTTTCTTTCTCTCCTTCTCCTTTCTCTCTCTTTTGCGCACAGATACTCCAAGGCCTCTTTAGTTAAAACTGTGCTTCTGTGATCAAATGCACATCACGGCAGCCTTCATGCATTCAGCCCAGCGTTTGCTTTGATATCTGTGTCACTCGCTGAGTCTCTCACAGAAAGTCTTGCTTTTCAACTCTCATGTAGTGCGTAATTCTTTACTCTCCTCTGAGATGTCTGTCTCAGGATACTAATCCCACACGCTGATTTCTCAAGGTGATCGAGTATATTTGCTGATTTCATTATGAGCGGTAGAAATAGTGGTAACATTAAAAATACAAAAACAATTGTATTTACTAATTTAATTCACACTGCTAGACGACACCAGCAAACTTGTTTCCCCACAAAAAGGAAGTAGACACAAAAGGAAAGAAATACAGGCTGAAATAACCCAACAGAAACTGAATATATACAGTATGAGGCGACTGCATCCAGAGAGTGTCTTCATTGATCCCTTTATTGGTTAAATTAAGAGAAGCAGTGTCCTTGCTAATTGATTCCTTGCCTGTGCGAATTACCTGCACGCAAAACAACCGGTCACTAATGACCCATGGAAATCTAGCTTTTACGAACTGGACACACTGCAAGCTAAACTTCCTCCAGAGCTGACCGGCTCCCGCCACATTTGTGAGGATTACAGAGCTGTTAGCGAGAGCCGCTCTGCTCGATCAATCCCCCCATACAGCGCTAAAGGCTCTCATCAATTATGAATCAATCAGGGAGAGGGTGAAGCTACCATTGATCTGCTGAGAGAGACAGAGAGAGAGAGAGAGAGAGAGAGGCAGCGTGCATCAGCATGCTTTATAACTGTTAAAGCAGATGTTGATTTTCCCAAAGCGTATTAATGATCAAATTATCCCTCATGCGTTTGTTTATGTGAAGTCTCAGTAGAGAGGAGGTAAAGACAATAACTCAATCGCTCATTTCCCAGGTTTATTACCAGATTAACAAACCAGGGCCTCTGGCTCCAATGTTTCCTCAAAAAGAACCATATGGAAAAATAATATAAAGTATGAAATAAAACCAATAAGTACGAATCATGAATTTAAACAGCCTATCAGAGAAGACGAGGGAGGCTGATTCTTCCACAAGAAAATACAGAAGCCATTTCATTTAGAAAAAAAAGTCATACTTTGGTATTATGATTTATTATGAAATAAAACAAATTTAAAAAGCCAAAATTATAAGATACTAAGTCAAAATGTTGACATGCTAAGTCATAAAGTCATAAGAAGTTGTACTAACGAGATATTAAGTCATGACATAAAAAGTCAACATTATGTGAACTTATGTGTCTCAATTTTATAATTTTATCCGATTATTTTGATTTCGCCATGATTTGTCATATTTTTTATCTCATCATCATGAGTTGATATCTCAATCATTTTGTCATAATTATGACATTCCAATGAATTTTTTAAATGTATGAATGAAATGGTTATGTATAAATTATTGTGTTGGGTACAGTTTAGCATAATTGATATACCATTATAGTTGTTATTAATATTTTATTAATTTTTCAGTCATTTTTATGTGTTTTTAAGTATTTTTTTTTATTTCCCTTCTTTTTGCTTTGTATTTTTCTATATAGTTCTCATTTGCATTTTTTTATTTATTTAAGTATTGCGACGTTAAACTAAAAGAAAATAATAAAAGCTTCTGAAACGGTTTCATTTATTCATTTATTTATTTTGATAATTAAGGATCAGATACATCAGATACATGTACTTAATACAATACAGAAACAGGATTGTTTTCTTTCCTAATACATATTAGAAAAATAGAAGTAAATAACAGCTAGACAAAATATTCTCAAAACTGTATCATAGATATACTTGTTGTAAAATATGTAATCGTTTAAAAACTTGGCGAGATTTCATTTTACTAATTGTCAGTTTATATTAATACTGTAGCATTAGTTGCTTCTTGCTAAGGTAGCATTGTGGTAAATATAAGTTAGTGTTCTGGCTGCTTGAACAAACTCCCATAGACACTTTCAAAGGGAAGACTTTGTCAGGTTTTGTTATATCAGTCGTCAGGACTCTGAGAACATCTCAGGTGTCTGATGGCTTGTGTGTGTGTGTGTGTGTGTGTGTGTGCACCCGCAGCATGGTGGTTAGCCACAGGAAGTCACAATAATAACAGACCAAACCCACCACACTGTCATGTTCACTGCAGCTCATCGCTGGCATTCTGCAGGGAGTCATGGAAACTGATCTGGCACCTCTGTTCTCACCATCGTAGCACGGCGAAAGCACTTGACGTGCAGGGTTTGTAGACCGGGGTGCGTAAAAATAGAGAGGCGTGAAAGTGTAGCCAGTTTGCTGGGTTTTACACAACACAGGAAATAATGAATGACACTTCACACGCTGCAGGTCAGAGGTCAAGTGTCACATGTCACTCAGTTCGAGGCTCTTGTAATACAGATGCACTGAATTTCAGAGGTGTTTACACATGACTAGCTTTGTGTAACCAGATTTTGACGACTGTCGTAATGCCTAGTGCAAATTTCAGCTTTATCTATATAATTAAACATGGAGCAGGGCTTTCATGACTAGTTATTTTGACTAGTCTGTGAATCAATGTGTAATTTATGTAAATGACTCCCCATATACCATGCAGCAGAATACATGTTGCCAGATTTATGCATAAATAGTGCCAAAAACAATCATTCAGTCATTTCAGCCTTTGGGCAACACTTGATTTGTTTTAGGGGAGTTTTGCAAGAACTTTGATTGTCTGCAATCATTTGCTTAACCCTGTTATACCCAAATATAAAAAAAAATGAGCGATCTGATGTAGAAATTGAAGATTTTTTTTTTTTTTTTTTTTTTACATTTTAGAAAGTTTTTAGGGAAATGTCGTAATATTGCAATGTTGGTCCTAGTTAGGAGCAGAATTTCTGTATTTGTACTCACTTGTACTCAGCATTTAAGCATTTATTTGCAGGGTTGAATGCTTATGGGTACTTAGCCGCATAATAGTATATATCACGAGTAATAATCACACAACAATCACATTTCTTTAAAAGTTAAAATGTGCTTTGCAAACACAAAATGCCCTAGTGTTATCTATTTCCACTTTTGCACAATTCCAAAATAATTTAGTTCGATATTTTGATATATTACATTGTTTTTCTTTCTTTTACAATATAAAAATGTCATGCATGTTCAACGGGAAGCGATTTATGAAAGGAGGAACTATGCTGTCTATATGTAAGGTATAGAACAAACACAACTAAAGTCACAAGATCTATGATTAGTCAACACAAACCCAGCAGTTACACATTCTGCGGAGACATATTTAATGCAGTCAAACATAAAAGGACTGTGCATCAAATTCAAAATGATCAATGCAAATGCAGAAAAAGACTAATTTTATAGTCAATAGAGAGAGTGTAAACTCTGGGACATTTACACATTAATACACTATATATGAGAACCAAATGTGCCAGATCAGCCATGCTATTAAATGGCAAAAGATTCTGCTTTGTCTGGCAGATGTAAAAAGTCACCTTCAGTGAGTGTCCATCTGTGCCTCTCTGTTACTGTAACACTCAGGTTAGAGCATGCACACATATATGCACGTGTCTGTCTATATGAGTTATGGTGTGCTAAGTGTGTTTATCAGCATGCATTTGATCTCTCCTGCTCATCCTGGAAGCAAGCCAAGATCGAGACCATTGCAAAATCTCAGATTCATGAATTATGGAGCAGCCTGAGGTTTAAAAGAATGCTGACTGGTTGGACTTTGATGCAGTATAGAAACATCAAGTATAGGACAAACTGAACCTGAGTTTAAAATCATTTATACCTGTTTAGATTTTGCTCTCGGGATTTTTTCTTGTTGTTTGTTTAAGATGAAGAAATGTAACGGTGACTAAAATGAACTTTGGTCTTTTACAGTATTCTTGGAGAATGGGCAGAGGATCCATTATAAGAAATGTGGAAAACAAGCAATCAGAGATAAACTGAATGAGTTGAATTGGTTTAGATTAAAGATAACATGTGTGTCATAAAAACAGATGATCTTTTGATCTGACATTGCAGGGATTCCTCAGTTTACATGATTTTGGTCACAAGAAATAATTTCTTATATACACTTTAAATGTACAAACTGTGCATTTTATTGATTTATATGCATACAGTATGGTTCAAACGTTTGGGGACAATAAGAAATTATTTTAAATTATTTTAAGAAATCAATCATATTATTAAGCAATGAGGCATTAAATAGATCAAAAGTGATAGTAAAGACATTTATAATGTTACAACAACAGCAAAAAAAGTGGCACCATTTCCACAAAAAATATTACTGTTTTTAAAATGTTTCTTGAGCAGGAAATTAGTATATCGAAATGACTTCTGAAGGATAATGTGGCACTGAAAACCAGCGTAATAATGGAAAAAATTCAGCTTTGCATCACAATAATAACTTTATTAAAATAGTAATAAGTTGTTTTAATTTTAATATAATTTCAAATAAAATGTATATTCTATTTTTTATCAAATAAATGCTGCCTTGTTGAGCAAAGAGACTTCTATTTGAACCCCACTTTTTTGACCAATATACACACACTTGGGTTAGCTATGCGTTCTAATGTTTTGGGAAGAACGCTGCAGAAAATGAATGGCTAGCATTATTTACAACCAGTTAATTTAATAGCAAAAATCCATCCAGTAATGTGTGTTGCTGTAACACCAATAGTGTTGGCTCAGCGCCTGACCGAGACTGCCAGGAACAGTAAATTGTCTTTGTGAGGCAGAGTACTATGTGTGTGTGTTCTGTAGTGTTATTTAAATAAGAGTGACTATGCTTTGGCAAGTTACTGCTATGATTAATGACTGTACAGATGGTTTGCAGCTGCCATGTATCATGGGAATTAACCCCAATATTTACAATAGAGAGAATGTGAACACATACACACAAATGAGTGTTTGATAGCTTAACCAGTCGTAGCATGCTTCTCTGCAACGCTACCGCCTGCTACCTGTGTGTACACACACACGCACGCACACACACACACACACACACACACACGTTTACTTAGCTATGCAAATAGGGACATACAACATGACCTTGAATGTTAAAACTATTTCATTTATTATGAGTCATTTTTCCCCAAAGAGATAGAATGTCCCCAAATGTTGCCAGAGAATGATTAAGCTATACTTCTGGTGACAAAGGATGGCAAAATAAATACATACAAGTTTATAAAACACATGCACTCAGTCGTACAGAAAGATATCCCTCGAATGTCAAATTGTAAAAACAATCCTCATACATCTATAAACTATTACTAAAATCTCAGTAAATATTTCAAATTAGCAGACTCAGTCCAGCTTTTCAATAGATTACAGCACATGTTTAAAAGTTTATTCAATTCTTAAAAGTTGCTAAATGTGAAATCTGAAGTTTGTAGATTGAAGAATGAAGAAAAAAGGAACTTATAACAGCATGTGTAGACTACTACAATAACATAATAATTTAATCCCTTTCACTTTTCAATTCAAAAGTCTTTTATTACAGGAAACAGCTGCATTAAAATATTCTAATGTGTGCAAAACTATCCATTAAAGAATGTGTTAAATTGATTAAAAGTGACAGTAAATACATTGTTTTTTAACCTTTAGTTACTTACAAAACCCTGAACTACTGTATCATGGCTTTTTCACAACAAATATTTAGCAGTAAAACTGTTTCCAAAATTTATCATAATGGGCATTTCATAAACACCAATACCTATTAAAAAAAAAAATTAGATTTGTCATTACAGGAATAAATAAAACTACAGAAATAAAGTATTAAAGTATATGAAAAAAGTAAGCTTTATTTTAGATGTTAAGAAGATTTATTTAACATTTTAATACTATTTCACAATATCATGCATTTTTGATTAAATAAATGCAGCATTGGTGAGTATAATTGATTTTTATTAAAATAAATAAATAAATACGATCTCACCAACCCCAATCTTTTGAGTGTGTGTGTGTGTGTAAATATATATTAAAGATAATATATTCAAGTATGTGAGAGAAACGAGAAAGAGGACAGCGAGGGACAGAGAAAGAGATGAAAGGGAAAGCAAAATGCCACCCATGCAATATAAATGCAGAGAAAGTTTGTAGCTGCTGAGCCTAATAACTATCGGCCCAGGCTCCGTCCTGCTTTGATGGCCCAATCTTCTGAAGTGAAACAGGTCAGGATGAGAAATCTAGAGAGAATTAGAGAGGCTGAGGATCTTGTCAAGCGCGCAAACAAGCAAACGCGCTCACAGAAGGAATATACTCATCACATAAGGAGCCTTAGGGGACAGAATACAGAGAACATATCTTCAGTATGTGCCTTGTCACATGAAATCAATGAGAATCTTCTCAAAAGAAGATTTAATCTTTTGTTACTAGCACCAGTTAGAGGAAAGGCTTTGTATTTTGAATTTTCCCTCACACAAAGCCATCGTATGTCTTCATAACACTATGAATATGGTGCATGAGTCTTTCGTAGAGCTTAAATTGTCCTTTCTGGAGCTCTATCAGCCTTAGTTCCCATCCGTGTTCATTCATCTATGACTAAGAGCAGCGTGAACATGCCGCTAAACATCTTCTTTTGTGATTTACAGAACAATGTAAGTCAGTAAATGAGCGATTCCTTCAGCTGATTATCAGATCACAGTTGAAATCCTATAACAACATGAAAGATTGCATTTTATATGCCATTTTATCGCCAAAAGAGGTAATCAGCCTTTTAACTAAATGGCTGTATTCATGTGTCAAGGATTACAAAATGCAAAAGCAATGCGACTGAACAGAACACAATGCGGCACAAAGCAGGATGATAAATGTTTCTCCATCCTCTCTGATGTATTGTGTCTCTGTCAAAACAAACAGGAGCTACGAGCCAGAAGCAGGAAACAGGCTGATGAGATTTGCACAGTGTGCTGTTATTGGCTCAGACAATGGGGCCGAACAGACGAGAGCAGCCCGGTGATTTCTCACATGAGAGCAAAGGGGTGACTCGTACACGTCGTGATCAGTAACACACTGTTTTTAACTGGACACGGTCAGATTAAACCCAGTTCCTGAATCCTGGACTTCAACATTTTTAATAGGGATTCAGATACTTACAAGCTTGTTCTGCTATGTAATATAATACAGTGGTCTGAGTCACACTGCATTAGATAAAGTAAGTGTACAGTATATAATAGTGTCATTTATGTAAAAAAAAAAATCTATATATTTTTGTGTTTAAAAATGTAAATTGATATACATTCTGTAAAAAAAATAATAATAATAATTAAGTCAAATTAAATTATTTTTCATTTAAAATGGTTATAAAACATTCTAGTATTAATTGTTTGCAGATGCTTTTTAGTTTGACCAAAAGTCAGTAAGATAATTAAATAAAAGTTCTCATACTCAACAAGGTTGCATTTAAAATAATTGTTTTTTTATTTATTTAATGTATTTTAGATGCACTTTATGTCTGTGAATCTTCAGCAGTGTCAGAAGATCCTTCAGAAATCACGCTAATATGTCATGCTCATGAAACGTTTCTTATT
Source organism: Carassius auratus (assembly GCF_003368295.1). Taxonomy (NCBI): domain Eukaryota; kingdom Metazoa; phylum Chordata; class Actinopteri; order Cypriniformes; family Cyprinidae; genus Carassius; species Carassius auratus. Next base: position 1,113,096 of record NC_039272.1, on the reverse strand, counting down.
ATCAGTGTTCAAAAGTTGTGCTGCTTAATATTTATGTGGAAACTTTTTTTTGTTTTAAATCAGGATCAATAGGAAGTTTAAAAGAACAGCATTTATTTAAAATGTAAATATTTTGTAACTTTATACATGTCAATTTTAAACAATTTAATGTTTTGTGCTGAATAAAAGTATGAATTTCTTAAATATTTCTTGAATTAACTGACCCCAAACTTTTGAAAGAGTAGTAGTGTATTTAAATTTAATGCAACTAGATTTAACATCTAACTTGCTTAAATATACCTAAATTCTTCTTTAAACTATGTCTATAACATGCACTTTTATATTATTTTGTAGCATTATAAATGTCATGTGCTAAATAAAAGTATGCATTTCTCCCCATATTCTTTTTGACACTCTAGTATTATAAAGCTATGTGTATACCATGCATTGTTATAAAATGACTGAATGACAAAAATAGGCTTACCTCGGTCAGGAATCAGAAATACTAGGTGTGATATTTAACTGAGCAGTAACAATTGTATGGTCTCTTAGAGAAACACTCTTAGCTGGAGAGGAGGAAAGCAGAGGATTGTTATGGCTCTCTGGATGAAGCGGTGTACAGTGTGGATCACTGAGCCAAATTCCCTCTCATACTTGGATGGAGTCCATACTCTTTCCAAGACACATTTTTCAATAACCTGAGCTTTGAGCACAGAACAAATGTCACTGACTACCAGCACCATAAGCTCATTTTAGCCTTCACTCTTGCATTTAAATTAGAATGCACCATTTCTATAGAGTGGGCAAGTTGAATTATTAGACACAGTTGATGCCAGTATGGTATACTGCAAGAAATGTCATAAAGGTGGCATGCATTTTCTCTTAACCCAGTTTAATGTTGCTTGTAAAGTTATTTAATCAAAATACATTGAGAAATTGGAATTGCAATATTTTAAATCACGCTAATAAGTGATAATAACTATACAATATAACAATAAAATAAAATAATTGACATATATTACGCTGTCAACAAAAGATTTTTATGTTAATAAAAAATTCTCCATATTTTGGAAACAGTCAGGAATGTTATGCTTTGCTTCATTAGCACCCAAAATGACTTATTTTACATTTAAATCTATATGTAAAGGAAGCTGTAGACTAAGGGGGAAAAAAATCTAAAACCGAGATGCAATTTCTTGCATCATTTCCAACAGTAGGCAAAACTGGAACTCGAATCTTTGTGTCTGCTTGTAATATGCACATTAGTCTTCAGTGAGCCAATAAAAAATGCCAACTGCATTTTAATAGATTTCATGTTTGAAAAGGGTGGAGAGACTTTGGCTTTCTCTTGTCGCTGTCCCTGCCAGAGATAAGCCATGTCCATGGTTCCTAAATTGCGTTTGGCAGTAGGTTCTGATTTAAAAGAAATCGTATCTCTATACACTACATAAAACTCATTTTAAGACAGACAAAGCATTGTTTAAAGCTGCCTAAAAGAAAGATGTTAACCACAAAATGTTTAATTATCTGAAATCAGTTAACGGTCCTAATTTTTAAAATAGCATTCATGCAACCTTTAATTTCAGCTTCATATGATATTGATTTCATTGTTGGGTGTCCATATAAGATGCATAAATTGTAAAATGTTCACATTTGTGCTGATGTTTGGCAGACAGCCTTGCTTAAATGGACTAACAACTGCTTTTGCTATATTGATGTTTGCCTTTGGCTTGTGAATGTTACGCTTCACTAAGGCTAAATTGATTTACGCTCATTAGCTATTTGTCATTTAACAGATTATCTTTACCTTCAGCAACTTTTTTGTAATGATCATCACATTTTGGGTTAAAACCTACCTTATCCAGATTTTAATTTAAAAAGATGAAAATTTGCTGAAAATGAACTCAAGTTAAGTTTGTTTATTCATCAGAACAGATCTGGAGAAATTAGCATTCCATTATTTGCTCACTAATCCTCTAAAGTGAATGGGTGCCGTCAGAATTATACTCCAAACAGCTGATAAAAGCAGCACAGTACTGTACATAATAATAAAACAAATTGATCATGAAGACATTTTTAACTTCAAACCATTGTTCCAGCTACAATAACTAAAAAAAGTTGTCTCTTCTAAACAGGAGAGAAATCTGCACGGGTCAAACACTTTTTTAAGTGAAAACTGTCAAAACTGTTCTAAATAAATATGTTGGTGGATATCGATGTGAAATGACAGCAGGGATGGACTTCACTAGAAGAAGCTTTATTATTATTATGGATTGGTATTTTGGCTTTAAAGATATTTTGTTTCTTACAAACACGCAGCTTTTCACGTCACTAGATGTTAATCGCTGGACAGGAGTGGTGTGGATTACTTGTGGATCATTGTGATGTTTTTATTGGTGATTAAATAATGGAATGCTAATTTAAATGAAGATCTGGATAAGGTTTATCCAAAACAGCCCAAACAGCTGATATAAACATCACAGTTATCTACAAGTAATCCACCAACATATTTGTTTAGAACAGTTTTGGACTATTTTCACTTAAAAAGTGTTTGATCTGTGCAGATTTCTCTCCTATTTACAAGAGACAACTTTTTCACTGAAGGAAGCAATAACATGGACAATGGACTAATTATTAATTATTTTTGTTTTTATTTTATTTTTTGTAGTTAAGCAATGGTTTGGAGTTAAAAATGTCTTCATGATGAATTTGTTTACTAAAATTATGTACATTACTGTGTTGTTTTTATCAGCTGTTTGGGCTCTCATTCTGACGGCACCCATTCACTACAGAAGATCCATTGGAAAGTAAGTAAACCTACATTTCTCCAAATCTGTTCTGATGAAGAAACAAACTCATCTACATCTTGGATGTAGTTCATTGTCAGTAAATGTAATTTTTTGGGGGCAAACGATTCCTTTAATCACTACTTTATGCTAAATGCTCATAAGATTGATAAATGTTCTAATCCTCAATACCATGATGATCAGGTATTGAATCAACTATGCTGCTGCTCTCTAATTAAGTCTGACTTATCACAAATTCTTTCATAGTGAAGTCATTCGATATGTTCATGCACATTAAAAGCTAAAAACAGCATATGCAATTTGAAAATCTTACATACAAATGAAAACACTCATCCTGAAGGACAGTCAGTGTCCTCTACTCAGTGTCCACTGTATTACTGTATTTGGCATTGGTTTTAATTCGGTCTTACGTGACCATGTGCAGTGAGACAAGCGTTTCGTCCCCGAGGCGAGTCACAGCTGCCACTGTGGACAATAAAGCTGCCAGATACGGAGATGACGGCGACATTGGACTGCCAGGGTCTTCGTCCTGTAGAAAACAGCAATGACCTGGCTGATGAGGCGAAGATGATCTGGTCCAAAAAAAGAAACAACACCCCAGAATCAAGGCCAAACATTTTGTGCACTTACCAACTTTTCCTAAACCACTGTTGCTCTGTCTTCTTTGTGACACCAGGACTTCTTTTAAAGCCTCCCACAGACCCAGCGCTGCATGGTGGTCCTGGTTCTGTTTTTCATTTGATGAAGCCTGTAAACTCAGACCGAGTGAAAAGAAACAGAAACAAGAGCCTCAAGGCTGTGGGCGGCAGCATCACCTCACTTTAAAAGCTATGAAATAAATCTACAGTATGCAATCTGTTAGCACACACACACACAGCTTTTCTGTTTTCAGAGAAACAACTCTGTTTGCTTCTGGCTGTAATGTTGGAGAGAACACATCTCTCAAATCCTAAGGAAGAGCTTTGTGTGTGTAGCTAGCGGCGTTATTCATTAGCTTGGCAGAGGCCTGCTGCAAAAGAGTCAAACTGGTGGCATTACTCACAGGCTCGGCGTAGGGTCCCTGCAGAAGAGTGGGATTTTATAACTGTGTGCTTTCCAGAAAGATGACATATGGGATAGATTACACCAGCATCCACCTCTGCACTTCTCTTTGCGCTGGACAGAAACAGTATTTGGTACATGCAAAATGACAAAAAAAAGTGAAACATTACAAAATATTTCAAAAACAGTAATTGACATGAATACTTCGCATTAAAAACAACAAGATCAAAAATAAAACAAATGGATGCTTTTTTGACAAGTCTCCTGCTTCTAAGACTTTTTCATCAATCAATCAATCAATCTCTATAATAAATATTTAATAAATATAGTATTTAAAAATATAAAAAAAACTATATATTTAAAATAAATCAAAATAAAATTCAAAAGTTTGAAGTAAGATTTATTTTTCAATTTTTGTATTTTATTTTTCACATCAATAATTTTATTCAGCATGAATGCATTCAACTGATCAGACGTGACAATAAAATATTTCCATTTTAAATAAATGCTATTCTTTTCAGCTTTCAATTCATTAATATCCTGAAGATAATGCACTGTTTCTACCAAAATATAAAGCAGCACTAATGTTTTAAACTTTATTAATAATAAGAAATGTTTTTCGAGCACTAAATCAGCATATTAAAAAGATTTATGAAGCATCATATATAACACTGAAAACTGGAGTAATGCTGAAAATTCCACTCAGCAATCACAAGAATAAACAACTTTTTTTAATATATTAAAATAGAAAAGTTATTTTAAATTGTAATAATACTTCAGACGATTTCAGTTTTTACTGTAATTTTGTTCAAATAAATGCAGCCTTATTGAGCACTTGCCCAAACACACACACACACACACACACACACACACACACACACACACACACACACACACACACACACACACACACACACACACATGGTCTGATTTGTTTCCTGCTACACTAACCTTAAGGAGTTTTTAGTAAAATATCCAAGGCAAGGTCAACTCTTAAACTCCTTTTAAACACTTAAAAGACTCCTATAAGACTCCTAAGCCATGAAACCGTAACTTCTGTGCAATAAAATGTTCCTCCAGGCACTTATTGAGTGTGAACAGACCACGCACAAACCATTCAGCCACATACAGTGGTTAAAATAGACCTGTATAATAACCCATCTGAGTCGGATTGCTGTCCGCCCCAGACTGCATTAGTATAGACATATTTAGCCCACATATTCAAGTCATCGGGCAGCATTCAAGATGAATAACAATCAAACACAGAGGCAGCAGGCACAGCACAGCACAACAGCAAACGTCCCGTGCTCTTGCGTGGTCCTTAATTAGTGTGTCCTTCATCCTGTCTTCCTCCGGGCGTCTGGTAACCCGAAGGCCCTCTGCAGATTAATTACAAAACACCAGGCAATCATATCGATTGTGTTCAGCCCTAAGACAATGCTCATGACCTTAAACCGGGACGGGACGGTGAGGATGCTCCCAAACCTGCACGCTGACCCAAAACTAGCGAAGAGTGATTTATTAAGTGTTATTATGTATATGTTTATTATGTATTTATTTAAGAGGGAATGTTTGATCATTGTTTTTTTTTTGTTTTTTTTTTCAGTATCATTGATATACTATTATTACAGTATTTGCTCATAGTTAGATTTATTTTATTTTTTAGTTTTAGTAAAAAAAAAATGTGTGTCTGTGTGTTTTTAATCCTGTTTTATTTGTCTATACAGCATTTATTAATGTTTTTAATTAGTTTTAGCTTATTTAGTGATTTTAGAGTCAAATTAAACTAAATGAAAATAAGAAATGTTGCTTTTAAACCACATGAACATGTTTTTTATATTTTATTTTTAGTTTACATTTATTTTAGTATCATTGATATACTATTATATTTTCTGTTAATATTTTAAATTCGATTGTATTGTTGTATTTTCTGTCATTTTAAGTTTTAATGAATTTGCTTCTGTCCTTTTTATTCTTTTTTATTTATTTTCTTAATTAGTGTAGCATATTTAACTGTAGGTATTTAAGTACAAACTTAAACTAAATGAAAATGAGAAATTCTGCTTTGACAACTATCTGGAATAAAAATATATATATATATTTCAGTTTAAATACATTTTATAATTTAAATTCTCTTATAGTTATTTATTTATTTATTTAATTTAGTTTAATTTGAGTTAATGTTTTAGTAAATTTAGTTTTGTCATTTTTAGTTTTATCTACCTATATATAGTATTTATTCATTTTTACTGATTAGTTTTAGTTTATTTAGTTTAATGAAATAAGCTACATTATTTAAAGTAACTTTATTATTATATATATTTTTTTTTTCTCATAGTTTTAGTTGTAGTTGACGACAATAACCCTGCGTTGTTTTAATATCAGATGTGGGTGAGATGTTTAATTGCAATTAATTGCTACTTTCAATCCAGTTATATACAACCAGGGTGAAGAACAGCTTTTTATCTCAAGACTGTTTAACAGCCAGCGGTCCTTCATTCAAATCTGCAAAACTTTACCTTTGACATTTAATAATTGCCCTAACCCTAACATCTACCTCAGTATTCTCACTCAGCTCTATTAATTTATATTTATTGTCCTGGCTAGAAAAATTGCATGTCACTTTGATATTCCGGTGCCCTCCACCTGTCTGTTCCTAGCTTCATATGCTCATATTTATGCTCTCATTCATAAAATGACTGAGCCTTATCACAAGCATTTTCAGTGTAGCTGTGTAAATGACAAATAAACACTCCTTGTCTCTTATAGCTTTCATGCCTCATGATGAATGTATATGTTTAATATGGGCAGCAAGCCAGGGGTCTGGATTTAGCAAGCTCATGAAAGTCACTTTTAAAGCATGCAGATGTGAATGTACAGTACTTTATGCAGTAAATGAGTCACTCGATCCTGATGCACTGTAGCGTCACAGTATTGCTGCATTGGACAGGGGGGGCAATAAGTGGGACAGTTAAATTTGAGACAAAGTCTGCCAAAACCAGCATGAAAACGGGGACAGCTGCTGTGATGACATCACTGGCCCCGTCTGCTCAAAGTGTGCCAACAGTCTATTAAATAAAATAAACTGAAAACATGACTTCAGCTTAAAATACATGAGTCAAACTGATTTTTGATCAGTTTTTCCTTCTGCATATAATTCCAAGCTTGATTCATTTACATATCCTCTTTCCTCTTGTACTGTAGGCTTCAACAGGAGATTTATGATTGCTATTTTCTTTGTTTTGTTGCCAGGCTTTACAAGTTATTATTGCTCAAGTTTAAAATACAGCAATAGAATAATTCAACGTTTTACATGAGAGTGTATGTAACATCTCTGCTCTGTCTGTTCGATGATCTAATAAATATTTGAATTATGAGGTGTTTGTTTCTTTTGTCAGACGATTTTGCGCTGGAATCCGAGAAAGAGAAGTGAGTACATATTCAACATTTGTACATGATTCAACCGTACTGAAATAATACACTGATGCTAGCAAAGTGCTCATTTACCAAACGCTTTCAAAGACCCTGTGAATACACAACAAGCACAGCTATATAGTGAAGTATTTCCTGTTGAAACAGGCTTGCACAGTATCTTTCTTTAATAGATAATATGATTTATATAAGCCACAGCTGTAAATCATGTTTACCACTGAGCATATGAGATAACAAAAATCTGCGTAGCTCAGAGTGAGTCATTAATATTTTTCATGCACTTTCCTAGAAGAAAAACAAATGCACATCTTAAAAAGTGTATTTCTGGCAAAAGTAAACTTTGTCACTGTTTAGGAATACAGCATATACAGCAGATGACTTCAAATGTAACACACATGCATGCACGCAAAGCTACAAAATGTTCGTGTTGATATCATTGTGTCCTTAAACCTCAGAGTAGGATGAGAAAGACTTGAACTTTAAAAGATCAGAACCAATATGGGGCAGCACACACCAGGAAATGTTGTGACCTGTTTATGAGCGAGGAAGTGAGAGTGACAATAAGGATGTAGGTGTTCTGCATTCTGGTGTTCGCCTCTCCTTTTTTGCAAACTCAAAACTTGCCTTTCTATTTTTGGTGCTTTTACAATAACCACAGACTGCTTTGCACTTTGCCTTGCTCTGACCAGTTAATCTTTTACAGTCCTTTCTTTCTTTTAATTTGGAAACAAGTGTGCATTGGATATGTTTTCACCTTTGCACTGTCGCATTCCGATACGCTTAAAACCGGCACGTTTTCCAACAAGACGAACCCTGCACAACGTATCAATTTCTCAAAAATGCTTGCGTTCTGTTTGCAATAAACCACTCAAACTGATCGCTCGGGGAGTTTCAGAGCTGCTAGCTCCAGCATCTCATTTAAGCACAAGCTGATGAGGAAGTGATCAGATGTGATCGCCAGGGACCAATTATGTGTATTGTTTCATCTTTAATGCTCTTATATTTCCGCTCTGCAGGCTTATTCGTGTAAAATCCATCAATATCATTTGACATAATATGACCTACAAGCTTGTTTGTGTATCATTAGCAGTGCTTTTCTCCTCTAAAGGCCACATTAACTGAATGCAATGCAAGCCAAGGAGGAAATCAATAATGAGGCAACACTTGAATATCAAAATATCCTCCACCGCAGACACCATATAAGGGTACCAGTAATGAATTTATGCGCATATTACACAACAATACACTTTAAAAGCGGTAAAACTACAAAGAACTCTGGATCAAAGACAACCCTAATGAGTGCGGAGCTTACCGCAAAGTGGAACCATTTATTTAGACGCTTGCAAGGGAAAAGAGCCATAGCAATATGCATTAGGCCAGCATTTTACTGACAAACTGAATTCAGTCACTAAAATCATTCAGGCTTGTTCATTTGTTTTAGAACGTTTTAGGAGTTAATTTCCATAAAACAATTCATTCAAGCCATATCACAAGACTTAGACTTGAACGATTGGCCTAAATATAATCTAATTTGAGATCAAACAGGGTTGTGCACATTAGAAGTGGACTACTTGCTTTGATAGGGAACATTAGTATAACGTTATACGTTACTTACCCTTGATTGAGTTGTGGAACCCACTGGGATCCATCCACAAGGCGTTCCATTCCATTACTGGAATGGTTCTGGAATTAAACCAATCGTTATACCAAAAAAAGCAATCATGTAGGGTATGGTATTTACAGATATTAAAAGCACAGAACCGAATCTTGTGTCTTGACACAATATCCAAGAACAGACGAGAAGAAAGAGGGAAATAAAACACATTTAGGGGTGATTACCCATGCAGTAAATGATGTTTTGGTTTTGTTCACAACCCATTGTTTCATCCCACCTTCTTTCAAGAAATGGAGAACAAGAAAGTGGAAATGACTTTTTTTTTTACCTCGCATGGCCAGATAATGAAAAGGAAATGAGAATTCATGCTACCTTCATCAACTTGTCCGTATCCGTCACCATCTGTGTTCGTACATCTCAAAACATCACCGTTCCACTCTTGCCCACCGTATTGAGCTGGGAGGGAACGGTTCGTTTGCCAGAGGATGCTCCCTAAAAACCCACTCATCCTCTCGCCTGACGATGACAAAAAACACAGCCAACATTCGAACCGAAATTCAGGACAATTCTCTGATGGCTAACAGACCGTATCTCCTCTCTTAGCTGGAGGACCAGAGAGAGCTGACAGGAATTTGGACAATAAATGCTGTTTTCATTTCCTATAAGGCCAGAGGGGAACACGTCTGAGCCACTGAACTTCAGCCGAAGAAAATCTATACAGTCTAACCTTGCTCACCTTATATTTCCTGGCAAAGACTCTCTACTATTGCACATCTTTCATGCTTAGATTGTTTTTAAAAGGGTTAGATGGCCATAAAGCCTTTATTCGAGAGCATACTCATGTCACTGAATGTGCATAACTGCTGGCAGGGTCAAAAAAGCAAAGAACATTTGCCCTACAGCTTTGACCTCCACTATCCATAAGTCCTAACACAAGAGAGGTGAATGGTGTCTAATTTTGTATTTCTGTGCTCAGAAACTTTAACCAGCACTTGAGTTCACCTTTAGTCCCGGTCTTACCGCATCCGAGTGAATGCGTGACAGTAAATCAATGCTAATCAATCCCTCAGTCTGTTAGGTAATAACAAGCTAAGGAGGCACTCTGAGAAATACAGTATGGCTTTCAAACCTCTTTAATTTGTCATAATACAAGAGAGGAAAAAGCAAACAAGATTATCCATTCCCGAGTCCCTAATTCTGGGCTTCTAGCCGACACCAGAGACAGGATGGCTGGGTAATTTAAAGGGACAGTAGTCCAATATATGGAGTCTCTGGTCAAGTAAATCCAATTTGGAAATTGCATTGCAGGTAACTGGATTCCAAACTTGTCCAGCTCAGTTGTATTTGTGCATTTAATCTAACATAAGTAATCTTTTCTGATGTCGAGAGCGGAAAGTTGTAACTACAAAAATGGACTGTATTCCAATGCCAGCTAGATTTCCAATTCTCAGTGTTTGCAAAAGAATAATTGTAAAACTTTGTCTTCATTTACTCACCTTCATGATGTTCCAAACACACATGATTTTGTTTCTTCTGAAAAAGATTAAAATATCTTATGTGAGAATAAGAACGTGTTCAGAAATAGAAGTGCAAATTGAAGAAAAAACAATTTAGTGTGCAAATATGATTATGCATCTGGGATGAATTAGTTTTATGTTTACAGTAAGGTAAGTGATTTTGGCAACGTTTTATTACTTTGTAGTTTTATTTAACGCAGTAGTTTGGCAATAATATGGTGCATTTGAAAATAGCATACCAATTAAACTAAACCTTAACCTGACTGACAGTGTAAACAAAAGCGAATATACACAAATAATAATTCTGATGCATTTTTCCTCACTTCTACAAGTCTTTGACATTTCACCAACAGCCAACTTTAAAAGTGAGTAATTTTATATATCTGGGATATATCGATAAAGAGGTAAGGTAACACTGCATTAGAACAAACCCCTTAGTAGAACATCAATACAGCACTGAGTTCTGTAAATATTTCATGTTATCGGGGTCAGATCAACATGATTATCCATGAATGAGGACTTTTCCTCAGACACAGCTGATAGTCAGATGTTTAAAGCCTTATTTCCCAGTCCAAATCCTCTTATGCACTAGCCCAAAACATTGTGCCTTTTAACAGATGTTCTGCACACTTCTGTAAACCAGTTGTTGTATCTGTTGAAAAGCACTTGGTGCTTTTGCAATAAAGTGGTTATTGTTAGCATGCAGCTTTCCAGTGAGTTTCTAACATAACTGCATCAGATGAATATCAGCTCCCTCAGTATGATGCAGGGCTGACGGGAAAGAGCCCATCACATCCCTGCTTTGCGGTCGAGGAGTTTTAACCACCAATGAAGTGGGGCAGCGCGGGCGCATTAATCAAAGAGAAGGTCAGCAGAACAAGCCAATTTGCAGACGGCTCAACTAGACCTCTCTGGAGAAACGGATAGCCTACATCCCTCTTCTCTGTAACACACAGAGCTGAACGAATAGACCGAGACTGACTCTGGCCTGTGGGTGAAGCTGGTTCGGTGCATAACACGCAAGTGTCTTAGCCCTGTTTTTCCTGTGGTATTTCACAAAAAGCTGCTTTGCATCATTAGGTTAAGTGCTTCACCGTCTGATGTAGAATAATTTTACTGAGAGGTCAGAATTCTGAGAAAACAACTTAACAACAGATTAGATGCTTCTGGAAAATACTCATCTACAGTTAAACTGCAGGTTCAGTCTTGCAGCATGACAAATGGCTTCAACTTTTTTTCTTCTTCCATGGAACACTTGAGATGAGATGAGTGTTTGAAGAATGGTAAAACTGGTCTGTTTTATGAAAATCTAAATATATTCTAGTATAGTGACCTAGAAGAACAAAAACAACAAAAAGTCAGAATTAAATGATCAGTTTCTGCATATTCAACCTATCCATGTTGCAGTCATTGCAAGACATGAATATGTTGCATTTTGGCATCACTGACATCTAACCTGCTGTTTGATTATGCATATGGAAATTTGGGGTTGGCAAGATTTTTTAATTACAAGAAAAAACAAAAACAGTCACAACATTCCAAAACAACATTCTAAGACTGATTTGCTGCTCAAGAAACATTTCTTATTATCAGCAAAAAAAAAAAAAAAAAAATGTTTAGGATTCTATGATGAAGCATTTGTTAGAAATATATATATTTTTTGAAACGATGTAAACATTTTTTTGGTAAATCTAATGCATCAAAAAAAAAAAAAAAAAAAAAAAAAAAAAAATTATCGAGAACACAAATCCGAATCCGTATCAGAAAGAGCTTTATTGCAAAGTATGCTTGCGCAAACAAGCAAAGCAGCTGGGGCAAATGACAGCAACCAGACTGTATATTTTACATCTTTATTGCTCCCTAAAACAGTGCAGCATGTTCTGTAGATAAAGTCTCTCTCACATTAAATGCACTGCAGGTTTTATGATTCAAACAATACCTTCTTTCAGACGTCTCTGTTTAAAGCATGCCCTCGGTTTACCTCGGCTTGTAAACAGGCTGAGAAAGTTTCCCAGGATAAACCTTATACCAATACAGAAGTATTTCTTTATAATCAGTTAAATGGAGCTATCACAATGAACCTTGGTTACTTTTTTTTTCTCCATCAAGTTGACATAACCACACATTACACTGGTTGTTTAAATAAGCTTTTATTGCATTAGTAGCTGATCAAAAATGCACAGTAGAAGAGCTGGTTTTGGAAGGACTGTGAGAAAAAGACCTCCTCTTGATGCAAAGTTGTCAGGGTGGTGAAAATACAGGTATTATATATAGCTCACTTCGCAACACATAAAAATGAAATTCCCAATGAACTGTCACAACCTCTTTTCTCTGGGTCTCAGAATAGGCCAATTTACACAGCCTGGGGTGGCAGGCCTCGTGAGGGCTCATGCTTCATATTACTTCAAGCTCTGATTCAAATGAATCAAACGAATCACTTGGCTCTTAAGTGAGAGACGTGGACAGGCCTATGCATATGACTGATTATATTTATTTTAGATTCTAGTATTAGCTCTCTCTCTCTCTCTTTCTCTCTGTCTCTCTCTCTCAAAAAAAAAAAACTCCATTAGAGGAGATTACGAAAGGCTAAGTGCTCTTTTCTGCATGAAATCTCTGTTGTGTGGTTATGTGAGGCACTTCAGCTGGCAGCACTTTTATTGCCGCAAGCGTATAAAGATTACTTGACATTCACATGTAAAAATCTAACCTCTGACTGACCTTTTGCCCTTTTTGGCACTGTAAAAATGTTTGGTAACACTTTATAATAACACCTTTGCACAACACCTTTGCTGCTGTTGAGGTGTGATACAGGTAAGGTTAAGCTGAGGGTTGTTTTTATGGGTAGATTTGAGGTCAGGTAAGGGGTCAGCAAGGGTACAGAGGCCGATTTGATTAATCTAAGGGGAAATGATTCAATTGGTCTATATTGCATTGCTTTGATAAATGATAAATGAAGTGTTTTTCCCCCTTGCTGGTGGTGTATGACTCAAGGAATATTCTGTTTAAAGATACTCAATAGTATACTAATATAAGTGTTGAGTAAAAAAAACTTTCTATTGATGTATGGTTTGTTAGGAGTACAATATTTGGCAGAGAATTACTATTAGAATATCTGTGATCCAAAGGTGCAATAAAAAAAAAGGAAAAAAAAGTGCATATTACTAATAAAAATTATATATATATACAGTACAGACCAAAAGTTTGGAAACACCTTCTCATTCAAAGAGTTTTCTATATATATACAATGACCACAGTAATATTCAAGATGGCAACGTCCATAAAACTGAAAATAAAGTTGTTTCATCTATCAAGTCTTCATTACCTGCCAGGTGGCTTTTATATTTCTCTAGCAGAGCATTTCAGGGTTTGTTCAGGGCAGAGTGCCTCTCTCGTACTGTTCGGTGTGACAGACACTATTGTCCTGTCCAGTTTTGTTCACATTTCCACATTTTAATTCAAGTCCATCAGTAGGCAGACAGTCTTGATTGACACAGAAATGACCGGCAGAATGGCCCCAAGAACAACATGCTTTCTAGGAACCGTTTTTCTGAATCAGCTACAGGGCTCAGATTATTTTGAACACTTACCTATAATCCAGAAATGCATTGAATGTAATTTGTGTGAAGATGCAGCCAATCACAAATTTTTCCAGTCCAACATCAGTCTTTTTAGTCACAGTCAAGACCACCCGAGGAGCAAACCCCATGGTCAACATCTAGTTGTAGTCCATTTCTAATCTTTTTTTTTTTTTTTTGATAGAAAAGACATGGTCAAACAATGCAGTCCACTGCTGTTTGGGGGGGAAAGCCCAACGTAATCACAATATTTTTTTAGTAGGGGATTTCATGAATTTAGATGGAAATTCAGTGAAGGCAGAAGACAATGGAGTCAGGGTTTTTAAAGAAAGGTCAGGAACAACTATAGACAATCACAGGGAATTTTTTTTCTTTACCCTTTTTTGTGCATAAGAAGTATTTAATACATTCCAATAAAACAAAAAAAATATGTTGATAATCAATTGCATAAGTGATAATTCTGATGATTACTGCTACTACTCCTATAATTATTATTATTAATAAAAATGTTTTTCACTAGCTCCTTCTGCTGGTTATAAATGTAATGGTTAAAGAACAATCAATATTAAAACAAACCACATAACAACTGACATGAAATTCAAAGCAGTATTACGTTTTCTAAAATGTAAAAAATAAATAAATAAATGGTTTAAATAAATAAATAATCCTAATAATAATAAATTATTTTCATCAGCATAAAAATGTAAACACATGACAGTTCATTATCTATAATTATAAATTTTGCCGTTTTAATGAGCATTTAAATAGAGAGATGGAATATTTTGTACAGAAAAAAATAATAATAATAATTGCACAAGACCAAGCAATGAAGGCAAATTATTAGTTAAAAAAATACAGCATCAAAATATACTGTATATTCACAGAAAAGGATGTGGATGATTTAACCTTACAAAAAACTAATTACACATTATGTATTAGGATCTCATTTAAATTAACATTTCATAGTGCATAATTTCCCCAGTTATATCCCCTCCATTTCTATTTTCTGAGAACATACCGCTGGATTTGTTGGATTTTACTTGCAATTTAAATTAGAATTGACCTCGACCCTTATGTGTGATCTACAGTATTTCTCACACTGATGTATGTTCTCAGGCTTAACAGAGATTTAAATAATTCACTCACACTTGCTGCCAAAACTGTGTAATCAACCTGCGGTCTGAGAGGAGGAGCTGAGGAGAAGACAGGATTAGACAGAAGAGAGGAGGAGGAGAGGAAGAGGAAGAGGAAGAGGAGGAAGGCAATCTGAATAGTGAGACAGTAAATGCTCAGTACACATGCATAATTAAAAGCATGACAGGGATTATAGAGAGGGGGAGAGAGAGACAGATTATAGCCTTGAATGTCTTAATGAAGTCTATATGCATCTGGGTGTTGGCTGGGGACTGGGCTTTTTTTTTTTTTTTTTTTTACTCATAATTAGTTTGTCCACAAATTAATTTCTTCTGCAGCAACAGTTTGCTGAAAATCTAAAAGGAGCAATGACGGAAAGCAGTTAGCAATGCAGTACAGCATTCAAACAAGTGAAGTGCATATGCAAACTCTCTGGGGTAAATTCACTCGACAGTTATGATGCATGATGCACAAAATCTTTTTTTACGTTAAAAACCACTGTCTTATTCAATAACCAACCACAATCTAGTTAAACCAGGTGATAAATGCACTGAAATAGCACTGCACTGTGAGGATTTAAATGAAGTCAAGGTTATTTTGTTAAGCTGAAATACGCCTCCTTTTTTGCAAATTAAGTCTGATTCATTGCTCTTTATTCACAAAACTCTTTGCATTTGCTTACCACAATTAACGTGGCACTGGTAAACTGAGTTTTATTTAAAAGAGAAGTTTGTGCACATCATCTATTTAATACGCCAGCAGTAACTGATGTTCAAATTCAGGAGGAGTGCATTTATCTGTGCACCTATTGACACATATGATACAGTCAGCAAACAACATTAGAAGACAATTCAGGTGCACTATGCCAGATTTTAGTGTTGCATCCTCTCCAATGTTATTTTAGTAGTAGTATTTACTTTCCTTTATTTTTTTATAGCCAAGACAATATATATATTTGAATTTTTGAACATTTCTAAGTTTATTTATGGTTTTAAAAATTTCATGCATATTTTTTTCTTATTTTATTTCAGCTTTATTTCAGCTAACAAGAACATTTTTAATAATTCCAGTATATTCACGGCACAGAGTGTTTGTCATAGGTTCACCATGAATTGACAATCAGTTCTCTTATTATAATATTTGTAATTTTTGTCAATTTAAAAAGTTTTTAATCAAAAGAACAACAGCAACAACAAAAGGTTTAGTAAACAATTGTGATACTGGTCCTCTCTAAACCAATACTCAGAACCAAACTAAAATATAATGAAGTGCACCATGCAAACTGCAATCAGCATTGATTTTGTGGGTGCATGTGGGCCGTTACTTGCTTTGCACAAGTCCTTTAGTGAATTGAGCAATAAAAACAATGCAGACAGCACATGTAAATACATTATGATTTTGCTGAGCACACAATTCATTCTTTGTGAATCCCTCGCTCTATATTTTGCAGCTTAAATTGCTAACTGCACAACTAAACTTAAAAGGTTATATGTCAAAGAGCCTTAATCTGATGCTATAGTACAGTTTGAACTTGAATAACATGCTCTGCTGATTCATAAAGACGATAGTGTTTCTAGTCTGGAGTTTAAACATTTGTCATGTATTTCCTACAGTGGAAATATCCAGAGCCTGTTAACCTTGGCTATTGCCGTCAGGCTGGTCATAATTAGATCAGAAAATGACACATGCAAGTGCTATGAATAGTAATGAGGGTTAGGCCATCTGCATTGGCAACTACGCAGTGTTTAAAACTGTTGTAGCGAATTTTGTTCTCATTAAAAAGCCCCAGATGACAAGCTTTGATTTTCCCACAACAATGCCTGTCGCTTGCATTGAATCCACAGAGAGAGAGAAAAAAGGCTGGAAAATATGCAGCGTTATTCCACACAGAGGTATCAATCACAGGAAATGCTCTGTTTTTCATTTTAGGGGACACATTGGGCCTTGATTGCAGAATTGATTTTTGTTTGTTGTAGTTGTCATGCCAGCAGTATGCAAATGAAGCGTTTTGTGTAGCCTACTGTATGGCCGTCAAAAGGCTCAAGCCAGATTGTTTGCAATCTGCTGTCCATTTCACCAACTGTCCATCTCACGCTGAAAATCCAAACCAGAACATCCTGTAACCATCCACCAGGACGGATCCAACCTCTTCACAACATATTGCAGTGAGCCGTTGAATAAATAGACTGTGGGACGACTCGCCCGGAGCATTTCAGCCATGCTGACAGAGATGGAGAGAGGAAAAATAAACAAGGAAAAAGTGACACCCGCAGCTCATATTTAAACCCACCTAAAGGCGTCTCTTCACTTTGGTCAAGGTTGCACAATAACAGCAACAACTGCAGTTTATCAAATCCTTCAAGGCTAGAATCACAGTCGACGTATAAGTGACCGAATATGCCATGACACACTTAACGTCAGTCCACTTGTGGAACTGGAGCCAAGGATTTAGAGAGCTCAGACCGTCTGTCAGCTAACCCTGCATACGTGGAAGCTTATTCACTTATCTGCTTCACAGCTAGGACTGAAACAGTCCCTCAGTTCACTTTATATCTTATTCATAACACCCATATGCCGCACGCAGCTGGGATCCACGCAGACTCTTCCCCCTACACTTCCTGTAGCTTCTGGGATGCAAAGCATATTAATACAGATCAAAACTTAAAGCACTTACCCCGATCCTTTCTAAATGTTGGGCCTGTTATGTGATAAAATTCTGTGATTGACAGGTCATGCGGCATGTATGCAAATGTACTTGTGCCAGTGTGGCAGGATACAGAGCAGGTGTCAGTTATGCATATGGCACATGCTTTTTATTAAATTAAAATTAAAATTAAATGTATGCATTTTGCAGACGCTTTTATCCAAAGCGACTTACAGTGCATTCAGGCTATCAATTTTTACATATCATATATATATATATATATATATATATATATATATATATATATATATATATATATATATATATTTATTTTTATTTTTATTTTTTTTTTTTTTTTGGAAGCAACTGTTGCTGCATTGAAGTTATATTTATATATAATATATAAAAATAAATTATATTTTCTCAAAGTAATCAAATCCACCAGCACGGGTTAAATCCTTGACTGGCCAATAGGTGAGAAGCACACTTTTTACTCAAACGATGTTTCAAGGGTTTATTTATGAGTCAATTTATTGAAGAAACCTTAAATTCTTGATTGCAACAAAGCTATTCAGCACTGTTTATATTGTAACTTTTTTAAACATAACGTACAAAATGATTAATGAAATGGCAAAAATGTAAAAGGTAATATACAAATTTTGTCCAACTGATACAAAATGAAATATATAAAATTACAGGATTTAAAGCATGTGCCTCAATATACACTACCTTTTTAAAGGTTTGGTGGTTGATAAAGTGTTAAATGTTTTTTAAAGTTTTAAGTTCACCAATGCTGCAATTATTTTATCAATAATACAGTAATATATATATATATATATATATATATATATATATATATATATATATATATATATATATATATATATATATATATATATATACACACACACACATACATTAAATTCACAATGCATGAATGTTTAGATCCCTATGAGAGAACGTGAATGCATATGGGTGTGTGTGTGTGTGTGTTTTAACTAAGGGAAACCATATGAGGTCAGAGAGTGTATCCAACAGCCCTCAGCTCCTTACAAACCTCTCTGTAATGGTCTGTCTTTAAAACTAAGTCAACACTGGCAGAAATGCTCTCTGCCTGAATAAAATACCTCTCCTGTCTGAGCCCTGACTCCCGCTCTGTCCTCAAAATACTCTTTCCTTCAGCCGTCATTGTGCACAGCTCAAAATAAAGAATCTGTGTTTATTCTAGACTTATGGAAAGAAAAAACACACTTTTAGGCTCCCTGAGGTCTCCGGTTTACACAAGTCTCTTATTAAAGCTCTTTGCTGTACTAATACAGTCCCCTTGAGGCCCGGGGTCACTTCACGCCGACAGGAGCTAGCAATCAAGCATCCGTTTAGATATATACGACTCAGAAATGTTACTGACCCCACCCAGCCAAATCCCCTCATCTTTTCCATTCTCTACATGCCAGAGAAATGCAGTCATGCAGACACCCCTACTGCAGGTTTGGGTGATTGTAAATGCACATGTTGGGAGAAAGAAAGAGAAGGAGTCAGATCGCCTGGGTCAGGGACTAGAGATGGCTTCTCTAATCGAGCAGAAAGATTTGTGGCTGACTTACACAATCTGTGTTCACTGAATCTCTCAGCCATGATGTGGGCACTTGAGTTGAAGACTTTTTCAGAGGCTGTCTTTGAGATTCTTAGATACATTATAATCTTTCCTGAGTTGGATCAAAGAAGATTTAAGAAGAGGAAAGCTCTTATATTACACACATAATGGAGGAATTTGTTTTCAATGAACAGCTGTCATTGTAAAAGTCAGAAACAAAAAAAGAAAAATGATTTTTTTTTTTTTTGGAAGAATGTAAAACTTTTTTAATCAATGATGCATTAAGTGACAGTAAAGACATTTTTAATGTTGCAATATACAAAAATGTCTATTTCACACAAATGGTGTCTTTTGAACTTTCTTATTAGTCCAGAAGAAAAAAAAAAAAAAATCAGTCAAAGCAGCTGAAACAACATTAAAAGAAATGCATACAGTGTAGGAAAAACATGAGGGTGAGTAGATGGCAGAGGTTTCATGTGCAAAACGATCTCATCAAAGCAATGTACCTGCAGTCGCATCTGATTTTTCATACTTTCTGGCCAAATAAGACAAAACAGCTCCTATCATGAGATCTAGCATAATGACTTTGTATAAGCATTACAGTGCAGTATTCTGTTCACTGTTCCCAAAAGTCCCAAAAACAATGTTTCGCTGATTATGTAACATACCAATGGTGATGAAAAACGCAGTGGGCATCTCCCTGTCTAGACAGTAGTACAGCTCATCCTAAAACATCAGATGCCTAGCTTCTTCTGTATGTTTGCTTCTAGCTGTCCATGATTGATATTACTGATAAAATATATATATGGCAAACAGCAAGCCTACAATAAAGATATGTGGTTAACAAAGGATGTTCCTCTCTATTAGTTCTGGAGTGAAGAGGCCACTCATAGAGAATTATTCTGAGCTCAAATGGCAGAAAGTTTTCAAAAGCTTAATTAGTTTGGATTAAGACAGAGGAAATGGGACAAGCATTATTAAATCTAACCCACGGCTATTGTCTGGCCTTGTTATAAACCCAAAGGGATGTTTGGAACAAAACCATTATCTTCCTCGTTTCATATTCCGCTACTGTGTTGGAAATGTTCCTCAATGGAATTTTAATGCCTATATATCAGAGCTATTTTAAATTTCGCTCCAGTCCATTAAATACATTCTTCCATGTTTACAAATGAGGCTAAACAAACAAATGAAATAATTCTGAAGTGAATGGTTACTGTTGTGTGAGAGGCAAACAGAGAGTCAAGCTACTGTTTTAAAGGGACAGTGCACCCCAAAATTAACTTTCATTCAGAACTTCCTTACTAAAAAGTTTAAATAAAACTCAGATTTTATTTGTGCTTTCACTCTGCTCTTAAAGCTAATGTAACTGGGAAAAATTTCTATGCTTGAAAAAAGCTAGAAATCTATTTTCACTCAGTTGCTAATAGATTAAATACAAACAAAAACAGTATTTTTTGTAAAACAGCATATTATTTGTAAAACATATTTTAGTTTTATCTGCAACCATGTGTTATTTTTTTATAGCGTAGCAACAGTAATTACACTAACGTTAGGATACATTTGTAAATACATCTATCTCTCTTGTAATCACGGCTTAATTTTCTCCTGATCTCGACATAATGAAAATTGTTTTCTCGTGATCAGGGCTTAATTTTCTTGTAATCTCGACATAACGAAAGTTGTTTTCTCGTGATCAGGGCTTAATTTTCTCCTGATCTCGAAAATAACGAAAGTGGTTTTCTAGTGATCATGGCTTAATTTTCTCCTGATCTCGACATAACGAAAGTGGTTTTCTGGTGATCATGGCTTAATTTTCTCAGGATCTCGACATAACAAAAGTTGTTTTCTCATGATCACAACTTAATTTTCTCCTGATCTCGACATAACGAAAGTGGTTTTCTCGTTATCACGGCTTAATTTTCTCGTGATCTCGACATAACGAAAGTTGTTTTCTCGTTATCACGGCTTATTTTCTCGTTATCTCGACATAACGAGAGTTGTTTACAAGTGATCACGGCTTAATTTTCTCGTAATCTCGATATAACGAAAGTGGTGTATCGTGATCACGGCTTAATTTTCTCGTTATCTCGACATAACGAAAGTTGTTTACAAGTGATCACGGCTTAATTTTCTCGTTATCTCGACATAACGAAAGTTGTTTACAAGTGATCACGGCTTAATTTTCTCGTAATCTCGATATAACGAAAGTGGTATATCGTGATCACGGCTTAATTTTCTTGTAGTCTCGACATAACGAAAGTTGTTTTCTCATGATCACGACTTAATTTTCTCTTGATCTCAAAATGATGACAGATGTTTTCTCATTATCACGGCTTAATTTTCTCAGGATCTCGACATAACGAAAGTTGTTTTCTCGTTATCACGGCTTAATTTTCTCGTGATCTCGACATAACGAGAGTTGTTTACAAGGGATCACGTCTTAATTTTCTCGTAATCTCGATATAACGAAAGTGGTGTATCGTGATCACGGCTTAATTTTCTCGTAATCTCGATATAACGAAAGTGGTGTATCGTGATCACGGCTTAATTTTCTTGTAGTCTCGACATAACGAAAGTTGTTTTCTCATGATCACGACTTAATTTTCTTGTGATCTCGACATAACGAAAGTTGTTAACAAGTGATCACGGCTTAATTTTCTCGTAATCTCGATATAACGAAAGTTGTTTACAAGTGATCACGGCTTAATTTTCTCGTAATCTCGATATAACGAAAGTGGTGTATCGTGATCACGGCTTAATTTTCTTGTAGTCTCGACATAACGAAAGTTGTTTTCTCATGATCACGACTTAATTTTCTCTTGATCTCAAAATGATGACAGATGTTTTCTCATTATCACGGCTTAATTTTCTCAGGATCTCGACATAACGAAAGTTGTTTTCTCTTTATCACGGCTTAATTTTCTCGTGATCTCAACATAACGAAAGTTGTTTACAAGTGATCACGGCTTAATTTTCTCGTGATCTCGACATAACGAGAGTTGTTTACAAGGGATCACGTCTTAATTTTCTCGTAATCTCGATATAACGAAAGTGGTGTATCGTGATCACGGCTTAATTTTCTCGTAATCTCGATATAACGAAAGTGGTGTATCGTGATCACGGCTTAATTTTCTTGTAGTCTCGACATAACGAAAGTTGTTTTCTCATGATCACGACTTAATTTTCTTGTGATCTCGACATAACGAAAGTTGTTAACAAGTGATCACGGCTTAATTTTCTCGTAATCTCGATATAACGAAAGTGGTTTTCTCGTGATCACGGCTTAATTTTCTCGTAGTCTCGACATAACTAAAGTTGTTTTCTCGTGATCAAGGCTTAATTTTATCCTGATCTCGACTTAACGAAAGTTTTTCTGTCGTGATCACGGCTTAATTTTCTCGTGATCTCGACATAGCGAAAGTTGTTTTCTCATGATCACGACTTAATTTTCTCTTGATCTCGACATGACGACAAATGTTTGCTCGTTATCACGACTCAATTTTCTCAGGATCTCGACAAACCTACACCAAGAGGTGGCACTACAGACCTGAATATAACTGATGATATAATTGTTGTATACTGCATATCCACTTTACAGTACGCGTTTAGGATAGAGTACGGACCTTCCTCGTGAACGCTATAATTTGTGCTGTATTGTCAAAGTCCTTTTAAGACAAGTCTTGTCAATCAGCGGCCAGCTTTGAAACACCACTCGAGCATGCAAATGCGACTCCTATCTCTTTGAATGGGGAAACATAAAATTCTCCAAAACTGTTTACTAATCTTATGATTAAAATGTATCTTTGAAATCACTCCAAAAAACAATTGTGTCATAAATGTTGTTACTTTTGCTCACATAGAGTAATAAAAAGCTTATTATTCAGGCTAAATGAGCCAGTGCACATGCGCAGTTCTAAGAACAGGTCTCAGAGTTCTTAGAACACGCTGACTGTTTCTATAGCAACCGAGACTTCAAACAGCAGCTGCACTGATGTGCTGACTTTACCATTTAAAACTGTACGAGTGACACGTCTTGGGTATTCTATAGTCTTTGGTATTGTTCATTTCTGACATTTAATTAATACATAAATGTTGAATGCTTGAATCAGTATGATTATTTTGGTTTTTGTTAAGTTCTTGCTAGATGCATGAGTTTCTGTCTCATAAAATAATTCTTATTAAAACCAAAGTTGACTTCACTGTACTCTGTTCGCACCTATATAGTGCTTCTTCGAGGTACATGATTGTTAGTTAATAAGCGGGTATGTTCTGTTTATCTACAGTAGGATGGGCTTCAACGACATAGGCGTTTTTTTTTTTTGTGCCACCTTATTTTTAATTATTGTTAATCATTAAATGTATACTGATAAGAACTGTGATTTATATGTAAAGTGTATAGGCTAATTTAATTCAGTGATGTTCTACAGTGTAGTGATCGTTTGTGTTTTCTACATTTTCTTTAAAGAAAAAGTAACTACGTAATCAGATAGTAGAAGTAACTAGTAAAGTAACACATTACTTTTTAATTTACAAGAAAATATCTAAAAAATATTTTTCAAAAAAGTACTTTGTTTTTCCATTTGTTGACTGACAAGTCTCCTGTCCCCATATTGGGAGAAATCGGAAGTACAGAGGCATTGTGTGCGCTGTGTGAATGTGATGTAGTTCTAGACTAAATGTGAATGTGCATGTAAATAAACATGCATGGCTGATTTTTTCACAATAAGATCAATAAGAAGCATTTAGAAAACAGATGGAGAGAATCTCCATTCATGCCAACTCCAACATTGAAATGCACAGTACTGTATCGCAACCTTTAGGATATCGTTGTTTCAAAACCTGGCAAAATGAGTTCTGATCATGGCTGTTTAGTCTATAATGTCTTAAATCAAATATCTCCAATAGTAGATCCACAATAATCCAGGTAAAACAAATACAAATGGTATACAAGAAGCCATCTCTGCTTACATTTCTATCATTTAAAGCTAGCATATGGCTTCTGAGGACTAGCATACTCTATGAGTCATATGGACCAATTTTATGGTCCTTTTTTAAATATTCATCCTCCTACGGATGCAGTAGAGTCCAGCCAAGGGTTTACAGGTGATATGAAAGTGAACAAGGAGGGGCAGCGGTGAGACCTGTCTGTGAAGAATAAGATCATCATCTGAACTGGCAGTTTGATAAATGTAGGGGAGAGGGAGGTGCGGCCTGCTGAGATGCCTGGATGAAAGGGAACCAAATTACTTTAGCAAATCAGTGACGCCATGTCTGTCAGGAATTATTTACTGATGGACGTAACAGGTAGAAACAGGAGACGTCTGTTTAATGACACACAGGTGGCTGATGTTACAGCCGCAGCAGGTAGAGAGGGTGGGCTGTTTGTCTGTGAAGACAAGAACAGAATCACAGACTTCAGCCAGAAGAAATGTGTCAAAAGTGGCTATGTACTACTTCACAAGTTTCAAATGAAGATCTTAATTTATTGGCACTTCAGATGAGTATGCAATGGATGTTTTAAAGCTGTGGTTGTGGATTTGATGATCCAAATCTTACACTGGACATCAAGTGACAACCTAAAACAGAATCAAAATTGTTTATTGTAAAAAATGTAAATAAAAAAGTTGGCTTGAAATGGAAATTCACTTTACTGTATCTCAATATTTTTTTTAATGTTTGTTATTAATCTTCATTATTCATTTATTTATTTTGGTATTTAAAAATACATTTGGAAAGTGAATTATTACATGCTTTATAATCACATGCAGTTTTCAATTATATTCTAAAAATTGCATGTTGCAACTTACTTTATTTATTTTTTGACCTTGTAACTTCAATCAAAATGTCATAACTCAGTTTTCCATTAAATTAATGTTTTTTTTTATTTGCCAACTTAAGCTGGACTTCTTCAGTCATTAAACCTCACACCTTTCCTTCAATCAACTGTAAAGCTCACCTTCAGATCTGTCTTCATCCAAATCAAAACTAATGGATAGAACAAAGTTTTTTCTTTTTAATAACCAAGTTCACTCTAGAGCACAACAAAATATTTAAAGGGGCGGTTGATTGCGATTTCACTTTTTTAACATTAGTTAGTGTGTAATGTTTGCTTTTTGAGGAATAAAAAATATCTGCAAAGTTGCAGTGCTGAAAGTTCAATGCAAGCGGAAATATCACCTTCTATGCAGTTTAATGCCTTCAAAAACGGTTCGTATGGGACTACAACGTTTTACTTCCCAGGTTCGTTACGTCACGAAAAACCAGATAAATCCTGCCCCCGGGTACACGCAACAAAGGCCATGTTGTGTTGCTTTAAAGATGAGGAAGAGAAAACTAGGGGTATATGTAATCGCGATTCTGTCTTCAAATGATTCTAATGGATACACAAGTTTCAGAAATCATAAGTTCTAAAGCAGCAGTTCATAATTCTGTTCCTCAGGGCTTAAATTGATAGACTGGTGGTTCAGCCAATCACAACACACTGGACCAGCTAACCAATCACATATTTCTGAGGGATGGGCTTCATAGAAACAGGAACTTATCGAAGCTTTCAAATGAGAAGGGAAGAGACAGAGCTGTGTGGAATAAAGGTAAATGAAGTGAAAAATATTGTGTGTTTTTAAAAACGAAGCATTAACACATATTAAGACTGCACCCCATAAACACAATCAAGCCTAGAAAAAAAAAAAAAAACAATCAACCACCCCTTTAAGAGAAGATCTAGTGCTGCTATTGTTTCATTGCGGCTTTAAAAAAAATGCATTAATGTTAGCATAAACAGCATAGGTAAAAATCTAAAATTATTGCACAAGAATAGAAATGCAATACTTAACTGCCAAACTCCCACATAAAATAAAGTCTAATTTCACATGTATTCAGATCTCTGCTTAGTGTGATGTCTCTCCCTGAGGTCCCAGAGAACTTGCTTGAGTGGGTTGAAAGATCAAAAAGCAGGTAAAAATCCCTTTTATCTTGTGAACGACACTCTAAAGGAGCAATTAAAAGAACACCATGTGAGGACAGACTTTGATGGAGACATAAGACAGAAAATGCCTGGATCATATTTTACCACAAAATAAAAACAAAACAAGATATCAAGTAGATTTTTGGACTATTCATAGTTGTATAGTTTGCATCATTCTCATTAAATATTTACCACAAATTCTCATTATTCCAATGCAATATGTATGTGTGTGTATATATGGTGCATATATGTTTAAGCATTTAACAAAATCAGAATAATGCCATTGCATTCTAACAATAAATAGGCCTCGTTTTGTGTATACGCATAACTAAAAATGTGTATTTTTAATAACAGTAAGCTTTTAAATGGCTTTAATGCAGATTTCGGAGTTCAACACAACCACCTCTCGTCTAATGAGCTCAACTTAAACATTGCTTAAACTTGTCAACCTTTGCTGGGTAGCAATGGCAGTCTCAGATCTTCCATGCTCATGCATGCTTGCACACTGACACACATTTGATTACACACAAGCGCAGGTAGACTCACAGTCTCAGGCTCTGATAAACATAAAATGTCTCCTTCTTAATTGCATCCTGTGATTAGAGATTTCACAAAAACCTACAGAGAAGAGAAACAGACGGAGATGTCAGAAAAGTGCGAATACCTTCACTAATCATTCATGTCTTTGTGAAGCCCTTGGGCTGATTATTACTGTAAACAGAGTTAACGGATGCAAGCAGCCTGATGCATTTTTACAAAGAAATATATCTTGGAAATGTCACCAACATTTGCTGTCAGCACATAACCACAAAGGTCTGTAGCAACAAAGTACAATTCAGCTCTCATGCATAAACTCTGCTGAATGTTTAACATTACTTACTGTATGTCACAATGCAACTTTGAATTGTTAGACTTCGGTCCATCCTCCTATTGCTTTTTGTCCCTAAAGCATATTGTTTTACATATAAGTGCACGCATTTCAACAGCGTTATAAAACTATGATTCAGTAACCACAGTACTTAGACTGCATGTGTGTCACTTGCGACTAAATAGATGCTTGCAAACAGAAATGTTCGTCCAGGAAGGTAACCATAGCAACAGTATGCTGCCCGTGCATTTTTGTTAGTAACAGTGTTGGACAAAAGATGACATGATATGTGGACACATACATGTGGACACACACACACAAACACAAATCCCTCTTTTTGACAGTTAAAATCCATTTAAGTATATCTACACCTGTGAAAGTCATTGTATATTATGCAGACAGCCAGATAGAGATTTTGTGTGGTAAGAGAGGGCCATCTCATTTCATGCCACTAAAAATAGGCCTACCATTTCCCAAACTGTGCAGCTCCTCTGAATATGAGTAACAGGCATGGTTTCACACTCATTTCCTCTTATTTTATCTTCTTGTGCTCTGAAAATCATCTTTTTTTAGAGTAGTGATTGCATTACATTCTACTTCACCATATTCCTGTGCATGCTTTCGTCTTCAGAAAATTCTGCTCTAGAGATCCTGTTCATCTGAACACATTTATGCATTCATTGCACCAGCGCCAGAATCACATGCAAAAGAAATACTGTTTGAGAAACGACTTCTATCGCTCAAAAGTCAGACTTAATTTTCATAAAGCACAGGAAGGCCCAAAGGAAAGAAACACCAAAAATGAGATATATTTAATATTTCAATTGCTTTTCCTTGATAGCAATAAGATTGAGTTTCTACTTATCGACCCTCATAATCTCACATCTCGTCTAAAATTTAGATACCAAAGTCCGACATTTCAATATGACCTCCAATATTTTTCATCGAATTCTTCCAAGACCAAATTATCTGAGCTATGCTATTATTCATTTTACAGATCTTTTATCTCCACAAAGGATAAAAATGATACTCACATGAAGAAAGACTCCATTACACCACGTGATCTACGAAAGAGCATCCTCTGAGCAAGAACATGTTTCTCTGCAGGGGATGCTAAACTAGACCAAGGTGACAATTGTAACTAAAGGATATTGAATTTAGTTTTAGTAACTGCAGAACAATTCAAGCTTCTTTTGCAGGAAAAGCACTGTGTAAAATGTAATTAGGTGTGACATTCCATATCATGGAGCATTATGGTTAAAAGCAGAAGTTACTAACTGTAGACTTCTACTGCCACCTGGCGGTTTAAATGTTTAACATCGACTATTGCATAATATTATTGCATCATGCATTACTTTTGCAGCATATCCAGGATATTATCACGAATTTTATGTTTAATGACATGTTGGGGGATTAGTAAACACACATCTACATACAATGCATGCAATATGTAAGATTAAGTAGTATTCAAGACATGCAGTTGGACTACGCTAATGTCTCTAAATGTTGGTAAATAACATGATAATGTTGTCTCATGAGAGTATTTCCGAAGCAGAGGCATCAGCCTGTAATTTATTTTCTGACACTGTGAGTGTCAACTCTGAAGGTTACACCCCACACTCTCATTAATTAAGGATTAGTGCTCTTTTGAAGTGGATGATTCAAATCCACGTGGGGGCAACATGTTCCACAAAGACAAAGCTGTTGCTTCCATTTCCATAGAATCTATGTTTGTTGTTAATTGGGGAGTCTCGGGAGATGCTCTCAAATATTCAATGCTAATGGTGGAGCAGTGCTGAAATATTTCAGGAACCCAAGAGGTACTCATCAGAGGGTGGACTGCATTAAGTAAATGTGTTAGTCTTTCTGTGGTCTCTGCTTTTATAATATATGCACAGCATCATTGCATTGTTTAAAGGTTTTGTGGCTTCAAGACCTTCTAGTATAGTGTTCCTAAAGCAGTGTCTTATGACCTTCTTGTTTAAAATATGAAAGCGCATTGCACTTGTTTACTGACTTACAGTACTCATATCTCTGCTTGACTTCCTTCCTGTACCTCTTACAAGAAAATGTAGCATAACTAATTAATTACATTAAATAGCAATCACTCAAATCAACCTTTCAGGGTGCAGACCGCAGATAAAAAAAAAAAAAAAAAAGAAACTCATCTGCCAACAATATTTTACCACAGCTTGTGATTTCACAATTACCTCGCAAAGAGAGTTCATGATCTCATTTGAGTTGCTAATGTACCCCCCCCCCCCTCCCACCTCCTTCTGTTATCTCAGGGGGAAAAAAATATTTTGTACACAGGCCAGTTATTATTCCTTATTTACAATGTTTAATTTGAATGCCAAGCGAAATGTGGCGAGTTGAACCATATGTAGATTTAATTACACTCCTATCTTGGTGGCTGACTCCCACTCATTTTTGAAATTACCTTTCATGCAGTGTGCAACACAGCTCTGGGTTAACACAGTGAATGAAAACTCTAAGAGTGCACTGTGTCTAAAGTTATTGTCTTTCAAAAGAAAGAGTCGACTCCGCAGCAAAGACATCTTCTAACGAAGACCACTTAAAGACAGCCTGAGAAGAAGTAACGTCGTTTGATTGTGCCATCCCAAAGAAGCACAAAGTCACTTTTACGGACTTTTAAATGAAATGTTCCTCCTGGTGGAATGACCTCCTCAACTCAATCCGAGCAGCTGAGTCCTTAGCCATCTTCAAGAATCGGCTTAAAACACATGTCTTTCATCTTTATTTGACTCTCTAACTTTAACACTCACTATTCTAATTCTATTCTTTAAAAAAAAAATCTAACTACCTTCCTAATCTTTTTGTATTCTATTTTCTTTTCATTTATTATGCAATTGTTTATGTGTGTGTGTTTGTGTAAAGACCTCTAACTAGCTTGCTCTATTCTTTTATTTTTTTTTTCTATCTGTTTTCTTTTTATTTATTATATTAGTTAAAATCCCATGCTACGTGTACTGTGTTAACCTAACTGAGACTTGTTATAGCACTTATACATCATTTCTCTTTTTGTTGTTTTGGATTGCTTCCACTGTCTTCATCTGTAAGTCGCTTTGGATAAAAGTGTCTGCTAAATGAATAAATGTAAATGTAAATGTAAAATGTAATGTGGCAACCCTTCAACTGAGGTAAAAACTGTTTGAGAGCCAGAAAGACTGGCATTAGCTCCAAATTATTTATGTGCCAACCGCGATGTAACTCTGTCCAAACTCCACAAAATGGGCGTCCTTGATGGGGTTACAATAAGGTGAAATATTTTGGCTCGTGATCCATCGCTGAAAGGGCAGAACAGTCTGAGGCATAAACCTACATGGACTAAGAGGACTGTCCTGAATTGATTCAGACAGGTGTGTAACGACCAATGTTGGACAGTAATGCATTACTTTGTAACGCGTTACTGTAATTTGATTACTTGTTTAGTAACAGAGTATTATAGTCTGTTATAGCTTTAAAGTAATTTAACGTGTTTAGCTGTGCATTTATTGAATAAGCACTGTGCGATGTCCGAACCGATTGCACTGTATTTTACGTATTCACTGTATTTTATGTAAAATCATTTTCTATTTTTAACTGTTTTAAACTCATTTTAAATAAGTAAATTTTTATATCATTTCCAAAGTTTTAAAATTGCTTGTTTTTATTTTTGTATTACTTTCCTTCATGACTATTTTCTTTTCTTTTATGTTAAGCACTTTCAATTACCATTGTGTACGAAATGTGTAATATAAATAAACTTGCCTTGCCTTGCCTTATAATTTTTTAAAATAGTAATATAGTTATAGTTACAAGCCGAGGTCTCTATCCGTTAGTGCCACGTTACATTGCTGACAGAATGCAGTGTTTTATAATCTCTAGAGTCGCTGGGGTATATTTTTTGCAACAGCCAAAAAAACACTGTATGGTCAAAATGATAGATTTTTCTTTTATGCCAAAAACCATTAGGTTATTAAGTAAAGATCATATTCCATGAAGATGCATGGCTAAGTATGGCTAAGAATTCATCTGGAAATTTTCAAAGGCAATTTTTTCAGTATTTAGATTTTTTTTGCACCCTCAGATTCCAGATTTTAATATAGTTGTATCTCGGCCAAATACTGTCCGATCCTAATAAATCATACAAAGGAAGCTTATTTATCACACACACACACAAAAAAGACTGGTTTTGTGGTCCAGGGTCACATTTATCTATTGCACAAAAGCAGCATAATAGGGGTGTGTTGAAAAACTTATTCCACAAGATGAGACACAAGACAGGGTTCACGAGAACGTGACGAGACAAGATTTTTAGACTTATTTTAAGAGAAATCCTCATTGATAAAATATATAGGGAATAACATTATTTTATTCAACTGAAAAACACAAAATGCAAAAAAATTTAGATTCATTTTGAAATCAACTTGTACTTTATGAAATTAAACATCTACATCTACGTATTTAATAAATTTTATGCAGTAATAAACAACATGTAAACACTGCAGAAGGTTTTGCCACAAACTCAACTGACAAGCATGTAACTGCACAAAAATTATAAACAGTATAAATAAAAAATAAATAATAAACAACACAAATATCCCTCTAAATTGGATGTGAAGCAGTCAATCAATGTTGATGTTTTAATGCTTTAATAACAAATATTTATCTGGAGTGTGCAAGCTGGGATTTCATAAATTTCAAGGAGAAAAAAAGTAATGTAACTAATTTCTTATTATAGTATAGTATAGTATCCGTTCAATCATCTTTCCATCCACATGTTTTACTGCAAACTGTGAGACACTGCAAAAAAAATAAATAAATAAAATAAATAAATAAAGATAATGAAAAAATTATAAAATACCAATATAATTTCCAAAATGCTCATTAAATATGTACTATATATGCTCACTTTAGGTCGTGCATTAACTCCTGCATCAAGACAATATGCGTCATTTTCTACAAACCTCAAAAAAAAAAAAAAAAACTATTAATAGAAAAGCGTGGCAAACCTTACTTTGGCATTGCCATAGGGCCATGTTCCACCAGGGATAAGATTCGCTGGGACAATCGCTTCTGGACCAATCTCAGTCAAAAACACAATATTAATAACTCATCAAACAATCATGACTTGAACCTGCAACCTTTCAAAGCTGCCATCCCACTACGCAGCACCTCGCCATTTAATGTATCTTAAAGCATGACCTGTTTATTAGATAAAGTGAATTGTTTTTGTTTTTTTTTTCCCTCTGTCCATCCGGTCCACCGAGCTCAGCTGGAATATTTCATCTCCACTCACCCGCAGTCATCCTCACATTAGCAAGCATCTGAGCTCTGAGGTCATTTGATTTGCAGTCCACTCCGGTGGAGCTAATGTTTTCTAGATGGCCTTATAAAACGCACATCGCTCCTGGCTCCGTTACTGTGGATACCCATGGTCCCCGATATGTCACTCACTCCTGCTTTGGCTTCACGGAGCAGCCTGACAAAAACAACCTTTGGAAATGTCAACAAGTTAAAGCTGCACGGTTCTAGACGAGCAAGGCCAGGAGTGTCAAACACCATTAGCTTTAATCCTATTTGCTGTGAATCTTCACTTGGAAGAACGCATATCTGTCTCAGCTCATTCGTTTTGTGCAGGTCTCTTGTTTTGCAGGAGACCTTTTCTGCTGCCAAGAGGTAAAACCACATTTGACTCGTCGAGCTCTGAAGAGTTAAGCTGGCTTCAAAATAGACAAAGGCATTTTTTTTCTTAAAGGCTATATCTCCTGCTTCAAAGAATGCATCCTGTAGCTTTTCTCTTGTATGTATTATTATACTGCATTACAAATCGAAACGTTTCTTTTAGCTTTAACAATTTGTGCCTCTGTTTTGAAACCTCTCTAAAATCTCCTTATTCCAATTTTCAGTAAACAGGTAAAGCCTCGGCATTGAGAACTAACAGTGAGCGCAGTGCATGCTTGTGCTAGTTTATGAATAACAGGATTTCTCTATCAACATCCTCTTTGACTGCTTGCACAGCAGCCCACAGACGAGTCTACGCCACTTCCTCCCTTAACTACAATAAAGAGATTACCACAACGGTTTCATTTCTCCTTCCTCGGGGGAGGTTGGTTTTCTCTGAGGATAAGTTGCTATGGGGCCCCAGAGCCACAATATAGCTGCTATAGTACAACAACAGAGAGATAGCAATGTTTGCACACCTAGAGATGAGATATCCTTTTGATTATGCCGCTACCTATTTCATGCAACATTTTGAACAACAAATGCTGGAGCGACTCCAGTCAGGAAGAAAAAAAAGTAAAGAGTTTTAATTGCCTAGATCAAACCTCTGAAAACAGGGTCCAAGATACATGCTTTTTTCCCGTCTCGGCGTCTTCCCTGAAGACACAACCTGAGATTGCACAGATGTTCAGCTAAACATCATAACATAAAGAGGTGAATATGTTATGTTGCGGTTTGCGCCCACCGTTTGAGCGTTCACCGCAGGAGTGCTTCCTGTAATGTGTGTGATCTGCACCAGCAGCCCTCCATAATAACTAACAGCTTCTCTAATTGCCCATATGGAGAATAATCTTTCCCCGTTTTAGTACGAGCACCAGATGGATATTTGAAGAGAAAAGGGAGTTCAGACCTTTGGACCACAAGCATAGATTGAAGCACATGGGGCTTATGCATATTAAAAATAAATGTTTTGGTGGATGCAGTCTATGGGTGGTTAGCACAAAGGTCACAGGGTTGAGTTGATCCATAGAAATTAGCTTTGTTGTCATGCCTTGTCATTGTTAAATACTTAACCCTAGGTCGCTTCACAAGGAGAGTAACAGCAATTAGTGTTTTAATTATTATTATTATTATTATTTTACTTATTTTTATGTAAAGCACTTTGAATTACCTTTGTGTATGAAATGTGTTATATAAATAAAACCTGCCTTGCCTAGTGTTTCACAAGTCCTGCAAATAAAAGCATCTGCTAGAATTGTTCAAGATTATATTTTTTAAAGATTTTTTCAGCCAAAAATAAAAATGTTGCCATTTAATCGACCTCATGTTGATTTAAATCCATTAAGCTTTCTTTACTTTTTTCGGAACACAAAAAAAAAAAAAAAAAAAAAAAAAAAAATTAATTAAGGTTTACAAGGTCCAAAAACACCTTTAAAGCTCGCCATGAAGCTCCAAATGCATGTTGTCCCTGAATTTTCTCCATTATACCTTTAAACTCACATCTTGCGCTTTTGGATATTTCATTGCAGGTTTCTTATACACTACCTTTTTTTTTTTTTTTTTTTTAACTAATATATTTTAATTCAGCAAAGCTGCATTAAATTGCATTAAATTACATTTTAAATAAACGCTGTCCTTTTTCATCACAAAAATGTACTATGGTTTAAAAAAATATATAATAATAATAATAATAATAATTATTATTATTATTATTATTATTATTATTATATATATATAAAGCAACTCAACTGTTTGAACATTTATAATTACTTGAGCAAATATAAGAATAAAATTCAAATAAGTGGAATAAATTCTTTAGAATAAAGACTGGAGGAAAAGCTGCTGAAAATTCAGAAATGCCCAATCCAAATCTTAAAAATTAAAGTGCGACAACTTTCAAAGACCTAATGCAAATTTGTAGCGAAAACCAATTAAAAAGCAGCACAGTGGGATTTTTTTTTTAAATAAATTATAAAAATGCTAATATAATCTTCAATTAGTATACAGTAGCATGACCTTGACCTGCTCTGTAGACCTTCACTTACAATTAAATTTTCTTGTGCTGTTTTATACAGTTGTAGATCTTTAATGGAGAGCTTTTAGTGTAATGCAACTTTATATGAAGTCTTCATTGAAGGGCAAAAACATTAATACTGTTGTAGATCCCATTATAATCTATTTTTCCGGTTGGGTTGTGAATCACTGTGAAAAGCCAGGGATGGAACGCAAAACATGAGGGAAAAGGTTATTATTATCAACTTAATGCTGACATGAGCCATTTTCCTTTAGAAACAGAGTCAACATCAACAAAAAACATAATAACATACAATCTATCTTTAATAGACTCCAAATAACGGAATGAATTATACACTCACCTTGCAGCATGGTAAATCAAATGTGAAATAGCCTATTTTCCTGCAAGTTAAACACATACTGATTGAAATGCAACACTTATGAATGCACTGCATCACAAACTAATTTTAAACAAAAATGCTGTTGCCAGCATTGTCAGATTTCTGATATACAATGTCTCTGCAATGTTCTGTGCTGAACACAGAATTGTTTATGCAAGCAATACGCAACCCATTTCTTTATATTGCAACGGGAGGACTGATGGCTGGAGTCAAAAATATTGTTTAGATGTTGAATGTTTCATAAACACAAGCAAAAATTTACATATTCATGACAAAAGCCATGGCAATTACAGTGGCACAGGAGGGGTTTTAAAATTCATGCTATTTAAATGTATGCAGACCTCACATTCCATAATTAATCTAATCATAAGTGTAGCATGTACTGTTTGACAGAGAGTGAACTCAATACAATGGTGTAGCGTTAATGCAACTATGGCCTACAAAGTATCATCTCATGACACAGCACAGAAACATTGTAACACGGTTGTATCTGTGCTGCTTTGATTGTATTTTGATATTATTTTGATATGAAAGTGGCTTACAAGCTTCACTCGCTGGTACATTTTCAGGATTTGATTGAACCGATTGCAGGTACATTTTCACTTCATACATCACTTTTTATGTTTTGTGTCTTTTAAAGTATCCCAGTCCTGTGTTAGAAAACTGATTCGGTTGATTTAACTCATGAGACAGCTGTCCTAATGATTCGGATTGAATTGTGAACTGATTCAGATAATTCCTCTCTAAATATTCTAATGAGTCTTGCTCATTTTGTGGTTTTGTTGAGGAAACAGCTGCCCATTTGTTTTTGTTTTTATTGCAGTGTTACCAACAAATTATGGGTTGACTTAAGCACCTATGATTCTAACCTTACAAATGTGTCCCATACCTTTGTCCTCAAAGATGTTATCTTTTATTATGAAAGTCCAAAACTATTATCTGTTGAATATGTTGTTAATTTTCTTATATTGAATGCTAAATTCTTCATTCATAAACAAAAATGGCTTAAGTTCCTCTTTTATCTTTCCCCCTTTTTCTTGTGGAACTGAACTCTCTTGTTTCATCTCTTAGACTTACGAATAACAAAAAAAAGTAGTAAGTTTTTATGTATTATGACAACTTTTCTAAAAGAATGTAAGTTAATTTGTGCACAATTATGTTTCCATAATACTATAATTTGATATGCAAATCCAGAATGTTTGTTTTTATTTTATGATTGCTTCTTGTTGTAATGTTTTTATGTCTCGCTTCCCTGTTTTTGTGTGTTTGTACAAGTTTTGTAATAAAAATAAATAAATTAAAAAAAATAATAAATCCTTTTCAGATAATGCAAGGGATTGGCTGATAAAACTCGTAGACATAATTTGGAAGGAGGTCATGTTCACTCTTTTAAAATATGTAGGAAGAAAAATAAATTAAATGACAAGTAATCTTCCATGCGCTGCTTGTTTGTTTATTCTCGAAAGCGCATGCGCATTTTTAGGACACACCTGTTATTTATTTATTTATTTATTTATTTATTTTGCTTTGATTTGATTTCAGGTTTAGATTTTAGATTGTATACAGGATTTGACCAGCAGTTGTAAAATGACTATCTGGTCTTTCAGCATTTTAGTAGATAAGTCGTTGTAAACGTAAACCAAAGTCCCTTTAAGGGATAATTGTAAATCTTTGACAAGTCTTTGATATACTGTATCTATACCTCAGTGAAAATAATCCTAGAAGTGGATGTAAGATTTTATAGTGGTGTGGTTTATTATTATTACTATTGAACTTATTTAGGCCTATTTATTATTTTATTTATATGTTATCATTTTGTTATTCTTATAGATTCTGCTTGCAAAACGCATTGTCGTCGTTGTTTTTGAACTGTATTAAACGTGTCGTTCCTGATCAAATTGAACAGCAGAGGGCAGCAAAGCCTCACTCTCCATCTTAAACACTCCCTGGCCTCTATAAGCCCTTTTATCATCAAATTGAGGAAAACATAAGCTTTTTTTCTCTTTTATTCTTTA
Source organism: Carassius auratus (assembly GCF_003368295.1). Lineage (NCBI taxonomy): Eukaryota > Metazoa > Chordata > Actinopteri > Cypriniformes > Cyprinidae > Carassius > Carassius auratus. The sequence goes on along the minus strand of NC_039272.1, from coordinate 1,075,767 downwards.
TTCTGCTGCTGATGGAGCTTCTCTTTGTACGTCTCCTGACAAGATGACTTTCCTTTAAGAGAATCTCATCAAAGCAGAGACTCTTACTCCAAGCTGTGAAATATGCCTGAAGACGAGTGAGTGTGCATGTGTTGGTAAAATTAATCTCTTCTTTAGCATCTCGACTGGTCATCCCAAACCTCTCTGCTGTGAGATGCACTGACTTCACCCCGGATCGTATTACATGAAGCCATATGGTTTCGCTAGTCATTTAGAAGATTCAAAGTAACTTATGGTCCCCTGGAACCAACCTGGGGTTTATTGAATTGCATGGGCGTTGTGGAAAATCAGATATCTGCTGATCTTATTGCAGACGTTTTGAATATTTTTACACTCATGCCAGAATTAATATGATACATCCACCATCCTGAGTTAACTGTCAGCCTTATGGTAAAACACACACACACACACACACAAACACACACACACACACAAAGTATATGAATATTACACATTATCACATATGCACGTGTTAAATTCATCACATTGAGGTTTGGAATTTCAAGTAAAGTCACTCTTTATTACTATAGAAAGAATAATATTAAATAATCCTTTGGAAATGATACATAAATGTGACCCTGGACCACAAAACCTAAAGTCTTAAGTATACATTTTTCGAAATTGAGATTTGTACATCATCTGAAAGCTGAATAAATCATCTTTCCATTGATGTGTGGTTTATTAAGAGGAAAATATTTGGCTGAAATACAACTATTTGAAAATCTGGAATCTGAGGGAGCAAAAACAATAATAATTGAGAAAAACACCTTTAAAGTTGTCCAAATGAAGTTCTTAGCAATGCATATTACTAAACAAAAATTAAGTTTTGATAAATCTAGGGTAGGAAATTTACAAAATATCTTCATGGAACATGATCTTTACTTAATATCCTAATGATTTTTGGCATTAAAAAAATTGAAAGTTTTGACCCATACAATGTTTTTTTGGCTGTTGCTAAAAGTATAGCGCAGAGACTTAAGACTGGTTTTGTGGTAAAGGGTCACAAATAATATTTAATATGTATTAATGGTAGACGAGGAGTTAAGACATAATTAAGATTTTTAATGTCTTATATGCTCAACAAGGCTGCATTTATTTGATTCAAATTCAGTAAAAACTTGTGCTTTCAAATGATTAATCGCTTTTAAAGTTTTTGTTTTCATAATATAAGTGTTTACTGTGTATATATATTATGTATAAAGAAATGCAAACACATGCATGCACTGTATATATTTAGGAAAACTATGATATGTTTAGATAATAAATATATTTATATATAATATAAAATAATAAAATATATAAATGTATATATATGTAAAAATATTTTCAAAATTTAGACTGAATTTATGCATTTATATATACATAATAAATATAAGGTACACATACATATATTATGTAAACAAATCTTTTATTTTAGATGCGATAATCATTTAACATTTTATTGTAAAATATAGTTTATTTGTGTAAAGCTGTATTTTCACCTCTCAGAAATCATTCTAATATGCTGATTTGGTGCTCAATTATCAAAGTTGAACAGTTTTTTGTTAAATTATATTTTTGTGTAATTATGACACTTTATTTCAGGATTTATTAATGAATAGAACATGATTTATTTAAAATCGATGTGTGCACGTGTGTGTGTGAGTAGTGCAAATGAGCATATTCTAAAACCAGGATGTGCAATTGATGAGGTTACACCAGAAATGATCTTGTTTCTTTTCCTCCAGTCGGAGGCAGGTGTTTTTCACCTCTGCATCACTTTCTGTACTTCAGCCACAGCCACGAGTGGCATTCACTTGAGCCCTGTCTCAGACAGGGTTGACAAGACCCCCAATGGGTGACTGACTGAATGAGTCAGCTCAGTTTGCATCAGGAGAAAGACACTGACTGTCATGTGCTGTCAGCATCCTTGCAGAATGTGTGTGTCAAGATGTCAAAGCTTCCATTTCTGGGTACTGTGTGTGTGCATGTGTGTGGCTTTCCATGTGGTACATCTCTAGTGTGTCAAGGCTGTGCTTGTCGTATGTTATTTTTACATGTCTGTGGTGCACAGTGTATGCCCATTTACTTTGTACATGTTCCTGCATTGACATTGTGCACTGCAGTTTATGTGCAAATGGATATTGACAGCATGATGTAATCGTGTGTATTTGCCTTTCTGTATATCAATGTGTTTCTCAAGTGCATATGGAACATATGAAGGTGAGTGTTAATGAACAATGTACTTAATCTTTATAAATGGGATAATGCTAATTTAATGCCATGCTTGTCGTTTATTGATCCTCATGATATCAATTGTGGAACAACGTTAATTAAGAATTCCCACTAGGTGTGAATTAAAAGGTCTCGAGGCCCAGCAGAACTCCAGATGTGTTTCATGCCTACAGGAGATTTGATGGATGCAGGAAATAAACATAAAGAAGACAATTAAGAGGGTTGAGATCCTCTAAAATGTCTAGACAATCAAACACCTTTAGCATGCAGCAGCCTCATAATTATCTAAAATTAGCAATCTTATGAATGACCAAGTATGTTTATTTTTCAAAGTGTAGCCATGTTTAAGATTGGCGTGACCAAGTTTTGTAAATTGCTGCTCAAAAGATTGAGTAAAAAAAAGAAAAAAAAAAAAGAACAACTAATGATCAAAGTGAAGGCTTGTACATTGTTGCAAAAAAAAAAAATTATAATAATTCTTGAAAAAAAATATATATATATATCACCGTTTCCACAAAAATAATAAACACGACGGTTTTCAACATAGAATTAGAAAACTGTCATTTTAAAATTTAATATTTCACATTATTACTGTTATGTTAACATATTGAATGTACAATTCAATTTGAAGGGTTTTTATACTCACAATGAAAGATAAAGCAGTGAATGATAAACCTTGCCAGAAAACATTTATATGTGCATATATTGCTTTTCTTTGTTGAACTAGGGTTAAAATCCTTTCTTTTTGTCTGGGAGTAAAAATGCACCAGAAACTTTGATGGTATGAGCATGCAGAACTCTTTACCTACTTTTTTTGTTGTTCCTGTCAAGCTCCATGTGACTCTGAGCTATAGGTAGTCTCATAACCTTTTGCATCCTTGTTCGATCACATGTAGGACCCTGGAAATCAGTGCTGAGCTAATGCACATTCCCTGAACACAAAGAATCATAGATACTTAGTCAAGTTTATCTTCCTTTTACTATCATATTACATCTAACCGTATCTAACTTGTCTTAGATTAAATGCACCAAACAAGAAACAGCACTCCAGCATCTCCAAATGTGACTTTATGTATTTTCCCCCTTTTTTGGCTGCATGATGATTGAATCTGGACGAGGTTGGATTTACAGTCACAGTCACCATGGTTACATAATGACTCTGACCCTCCTCTCTCTTGACAGGGACTGTAACGATATGCTGATGCATTCTGGGTAATAGGAAGAGATCCCTGTTAGAGAATCAGGTGGTGCAACCTTGGGATTTAAAATCAAATTCCAGGCTGAACCCTTAAACAAATTGATTCCTTAACCTGGCTCACTTGTGAGATATGTCGTATTGAATAATAAAAGATCACTATCACAGTCTGACATTTTGGATAGAGGAAACCGTCTGCTAAAAGACATTGATGTTTTGCCAGTTACAATTACAGTCTTTCATAGCAGAAAAACAGCAAGGGTTTCAGAAGTGTAAATACAGGAGTATGTGTTCAAATCAAATACAGACCTCAATGATAACACGTGGTTTGTTGAGGAGAAGTATGCTTATACTTTAAAAAAAATAGTTGGAAATTTACAGATTTGGAAAATAAACAGATCTGGAGAAAACTTGCATCACATAACTTGTTCAACAATGTATCCTCTGCAGTGAATGGGTGCCGTCAATGAGAGCTGAAACAGCTGTGAGGTCATACAAAGTTTGGTGTCAATATGTTAAATATTTCCAGAGATTTCTAAAATGTGTTAGTAAATTATAACATTTTATGACAAGATTCGAAATGGCAGGTGCCCAAAATGTCTGACATTGGGAAAATTGGATATTATTTGACTTGGCATTTTGCATCAAATCTAAAGAGACCAGTTTTGTCATTTTTGGCCCAACCATTCAGAAGTTAAAGCAAAAATATTAATTTTTCATATCTCCTGACCACTAGGTGGCACAGCTCCGAAACGCGGCAGGTAGTCTCAGGTCATGCTTGTTATAACACACACCAAATTGTGTCTCAATATGCCAAACCATTGTGGAGATATAGCCTGACATGCATTTGGAAGATGAAATTCATGCTAACGGATAAAATAGGTGCCTAAGAACTTTTGGTGCATGGCCCCTAATTATCCTCAATTAATCCACATGATTCACGACTATTAATGCCTTAAGCAAAAAGCTGCATGTTTGTAATATACAAATCCATCATTAAAGGGATAGTTCACCCAAAAATGAAAATGATGTCATTAATGACCCTCATGTCATTCCAAACCCGTAAGACCTCCTTTTATCTTCGGAAAACAGTTTAAGATATTTTAGATTTAGTCCGAGAGCTCTCAGTCCCTCCATTGAAGCTGTGTACAGTATACTGTCCAGAAAGGTAAGAAAAACATCATCAAAGTAGTCCATGTGACATCAGAGGGTCAGTTAGAATTTTTTGAAGCATTGAAAATACATTTTGGTCCAAAAATAGCAAAAACTATGACTTTATTCAGCAGTGTCTTCTCTTCCGTGTCTGTTGTGAGCGAGTTCAAAACAGAACAGTTTAGTGATATCCGATTCGCGAATGAATCACTCGATGTAACCGGATCTTCTTGAACCAGTTCACCAAATCGAACTGAATCGTTTGAAACGGTTCGCGTCTCCAATATGCATTATGTACTAGTATTAGTTTTCACATAACGTGTACACAAGTATATAAATAAATAAAAAAGAGACTTACCCATGTTTACGATCTCTGTTGAATAGTATCTGTGCAGTCAAGTCAACAATATTAACAGAAATTAAATTAAATTAAATTAAATTAAATTAAATTAAATTAAATTAAATTAAATTAAATTAAATTAAATTAAATTAAATTAAATTAAATTAAATTAAATTACATTAAATTAAATTTAATAATTAAATTAAGTTAAAAGTGCAAACAGTCCAAAACAGTTCTAAACAAATGTATCAGTGTGAGAGGACAGAACAGGATGGACTTTCACTGAAGAAAGCATCGTTATGGATTATGGTATCATTTTTGGCCAGAAGCTGTGGTTAATGACGGGTTTATTTCTTACAGACATTTTTGTGTTCACATTTGTGACTCAGCCTAGTGCAGTATAAGCATGAAAATAGAGTCATGCATGGGTTATTTAATTTGAACTTCTTTATTTGGGTGTCTGAAGAGTTTCAAAAGTACTTACAGGAAACTGGGAGATTTTAGTTCTAGAATACTACAAAAGGTTGACTCTTGATTCGTGTCAGTATTGCAGTAGAGAACATTACTTTCAAAGTGCTGAGGCTTTCCTTTTGCTTTTCCCTCTACACCTGGCCCAGTTTTATCTACGGATTACAGACAAATTAAAGCTCACTCTCATATTGCACACAAACATAGGCGAAATGCCACATAATAAATTACCGTTTCAATTAAAAGTGACGCTGTAGCTTATTATAAACCACAAAATCGAACCGAGGAATAAGTAAAGCCACAGAACTAAAAAAAATAATGTCCACTCCATGAATAGTATGCTATGGTTTGGACTCTCACGACTACAAACAAGTACTTGGTTCCACATTTGCTAGCTCATACTAATATAGACTAAAGTGCTTGTTACTAGTTGACATTTCTTTAATGTATTGTATTTTAATCAGATTTTAAACTGTATGTACACATGTCCAAAATAGTGTTGCAAATTTAGTTTGACCCTTATGAAACAAAAATATATTGCAGTATATTGGAAAATATCATGTAATATATTAGGCATGTATTCTTATATATATTTATTTTTCCAATATATTGCAATATATTGAAAGCGGCAATCATTTGTATATTTTGCAATATATTATATAATATATGTGTCATCAATATATTATTAAATGTATTCAAATATATAAAATATTAGAAATAAAAAGGGAAAATAATATATTACAATATATCACAATATATTTTAAGTAATATATTGGTAAATATATTTTCCTTTCATAAGGGCGACCTCCTGAGATCCACAATCAAAATGTTCTGATAAAGAGTTCACTGAACTTTTGATTAAAAAGGAAGTTAATTACTTTATTTGGTGTTTCATGCCCTATTTTGAACCCCTTTTAAGTGCTAATTTTACATAAATTCTACAAAGTAACACATTGTAATTTAAGAACTGCCTGTACACATACTTCTCTGGCATTAATAGTCTCATCACAACAAATCTGCCACCTTAGATTTGGTCATGTCATGATGAAATGAGCATCCCGTGGAGAAGTGTGATGATTCCTGATAACTCTCTCAGTCTTTCTGGCACACGGATGGAACCAGGGTTGTCACACATGCACCATGTCTTGCCAGCTCACATCACATGTCCCCGTTTAATGTTGTCAAACAGCATGGCACACTGTATGTGACATAAGGCCTTAACTTCAAAATGTCAGTAAGATGTCCGTTTGATGAAATGAATCTGTATGCATTCAGGATGCAAAAGGAATGGTCCGGATTCATTACAAGTCCACCTCTGTTGTTTGCATCAGTGACATGCAGCTGGTTACTAAAGGATGTTATTTCATCCCTTCTGTTTGTCAAGAGCACGAACACGAAGATAACACAATATAGACTTTTAATAAGATCTCATGATGATAAAGGTTCATCCAAGACAGAAGGGAACACAAGCATTTACAACAATGATGAACAGAAACAGAAACAACCAAGGAGAGATCTTAAATAAGGCTGAAGGGTTAACTGATAATTGACTAATGAGGTAATGCACTAATGACAACAGGAACAGAACCAAATATGGGCAAACCTAAACCAGAACAGAAGACAGAAACTAAACGAAACACGGAAGAGAGTTCATATCTGTGATAATGGCTTTAATATTATTTTTCTGTTGAACACAAAAATATATTTTGAAACATTTAACTAGTTTTCAAAAATGCAGTAAAAAGTTATATATTTTTTTATTTTACAAAGGAAAAACAAAAACAAAAAACAAAAGAACATTTATTTGAAATATAATTTTAACAATTGATCAATTTAATGCATTATTGCTAATTCACGCCACAAGTGCTGTCAATAGAGCTTTAATTATTTGTACTTATACAGGATTTGTATTTTTTTTAAAGATTGAGAAATTACATCAGGCGTATACTGAAGAAGCTGTGTCACAAAGAAATACAAGAAATGTTAGCAAATCACATGCACATCAGATACACATCAGATGGAAGTTAGAACATGTAAACTAAACTAAACTGAATTCATCACAGTAGAACCAGCTTTACAGTTTTGTGGGAAGTCTCTCGAGAGAATCATGTTATGTATGTTAGAGATTAACCTGTTTTTTGTTGATGTTTTCTTTTAGTGACAATTAAAATAACTTCACACAAGTAATTTCCTTTCCAGGCGGTAATGCTGAAGGAATGTGGGCTGAGGTGGGTTGAGGGGTAAAGTAATAAGATGAAGTAAAGACCTAATCCTCACACCCTGAGTGCTCTCAGATAACATGTACAGAACATTTTGACCCGAAGTACGTGAATGTTTGTACGGCGACTCATCATTTGATTTTCTTTCTGGCCTACTCACTGTGATTCCCTTCTGCTGATATTCTCTGTTTTCTTTCCTTCAGTGTGTGTGTGTGTGTGTTTGGAGCATGAGGGAGGGTCAGGCGTGTGTGAATATGCTCTGGTTTCTAAGTTTGAGTTCAGTTTGAGGTCTGTCCACTCCAGAACTCAGTGGAGCATATCTGACTGACACTGACAAATACTCTCCTCCCTTCCTCTAGAGAGTAACAGAAAGCTGATAAAGAAAATGGGCATGAGAACACAAAAGAGCAGTTAAGAGGTGAAAACGATGAAATCAGAAAGGAATAATAAGGGAATGTACAGAGAGTTGAAGTTCTCGGCTTTGCTGCAAGGATGCATAAGCGAACTTGTTTATATAGTCATTTTTTTACTAGAGAAAAAACAAAAAACGAATGGAGAACAATCGACGTTGTCAGCTGGCTCTGACAAAAAAATCTAACATGTTTGATATTGTGTAAGATTAATTTTTAAAATATTTTTTAAGCATACAAATAAAACATGTTTGATATTTACCATTTGATTTTGGGGATGCTTTGTCTCGGTTGGGAGACAGAGCTTCCAAAGTTCAAACAAGCTGTAAAATGAAAACCAATGTGGAATTATGGGAAACAAGCCTGAAATTACACCCTGGGCAACCTCTAATATCACATCCATTGTTGTGTCTCTGAGTGGTACGGATGTGCTAGCAGTATTTCAGCTGGATTCTAATCTGCTTGTGTCCGCACACATACAGTACCTGGTGCTGTCCAGAGGTGCTGAACCATTTACTGTCATCGCTGAATTTACAGCCAGTGAATTAACACCGCAATGCCACGGTTACTGCCTGCAGTAATGGAGCTATAAACTGAGGGGAAATTGTGAAAGCTCAGAGAAAGCCCTAGGCTAAGGATGCTAAAAACATTAGCGTCAGCTTCTGTAAAAGAACCATAATACCTCTATTACATGCTGAAGTGTAAACTGTTAGGACTTCATAACGACAAGGTGAGGAATGTCTCATCATTTATCAGATGTCTGATTAATTGTAGGCATGATAGATTCTTAATTAAATGCTTAAAGGTATAGTTCACCTAAAAATAAAGATTGTCATCTTTAGTGTATTTTTGTCCAGTGAAAGTCAAATGGTTCCAATGTTGTTTTGGACCCCACTGATTTTATTGAATGGGCAAAAACAGGTACATTGACTAAAATAACTTATTTTGCATTCCACAGAAAAAGGTATGGAACAACATGAGGTTATATAAATTACCATTTTTTATTTGTAATTTTTTTTTGTCTGGATATTTAAAGCTAATTTGTGCATTGCAACTTGGGGAAAATGTTTTATTCCTTTTTGAAAGATTTTGTGCTGAGGATCTTGTGATTATAAATCAGTTTTATTTTAAAGTTATTATTATTATTATATGTGTTTAGGTTAAATAAAATGTTTAACAGATGTTGCAATATTACAGTTGCAAAAAATATACATTTGTCATTACAAGCACTGGATCACGACCTGCATAATTGTAAATGAACCCAGTGCAGCGCTTCAGAGCCCTTCACATACATTAATTTTAATGAAATCGCAGTTTTTGCGATTTGATAATCACACTTAGCTCTACTGATTTGTATAATGTTTCTTCTTTCCAAGCTTAATATGCAGAGACAAATTTGAAGGATAAGCCATTAAGCAGCACAGCAACATTGTGAAATTGCAGCGAGACTGTCTGTATGTTTGACCAATGGCAGACTGTGGGAGTGTTATTATAACAGTTATTATTTTCGCATTTTTGTTTTGGGGTGCATACATTTTAATACAGATTTACAGTCCTAAATCACTGATATTGGAGCAAAATCTCCAAGAAAATTAATTTAATTTAGTTTTTTTTTTTTTTTTCATTTCTCCATTCATCTGGTATCATCTTATATTGATGGGTTTCATTCCCCCTAAGGGAAACGTAGGCCTACAGCATCTTGCATGTTTCTTGCCTTCAGCATTTTAAACCAATGCAGTTAACATCCTCTAGTGTTCTTCCTTCAAATGAGCAGCTGTGATAGCTCATACATGAGTCTTATCATGGTGAGTGGCATCAATTTATGCTGTATGGATAATCTGGGATTTTCAGAAACTCCAAGGCCAACTGCTTCCAACTTCCATTGGACCCTACCAATCAAAAGCCTGGCTTCCCCGGCTCTGTCTTCACTTCCCCACCCCCTCTCTTTCTGATATGCACACACATTCACACCTCATGCTTCAGCAGTGTCTTTTGTGCAATATTGATCCGCAGGCGTGCATCCTTATTTAGACTCTATACATTTATTCATTGGGCATCTACAATTGCACAGAAATCACGATCCAAATCTCTTTCCATTTTAACTGACGTAGCCTAAATTGCACACTAATTAGAGGTGGACTGTGTCATTACACACAGATTGAGCTTTTAAGGCACAAAACAATCTCGTGCACCAGCATGATGCAACTGCTCAAGATTGAGAAGGGTGTTTTTGAACGAAGAAAAAAAATCTGCACTGCAGGGGTTAAACAAGCAAGCTGGGCCATAAGCACTTAGCCCTTGAATGAGTTCATGTGATAACAGCAAATTTGAACAGTTGAGGACATGGTGACTTGTCACAGCAACTCCACCGTGGATTTCTATTTGCAAGAAAATTAACATATTTTCACCAAGTATGAGAGCAGAATAAGACCCTCACAGTCAATTGAAGACCCAGCAGGAGACGATGCCTGTCATTAAGAGATGTTTCCTCTAACTATCAGTGGCATGTCTCTGCACCCTGATTTTAGTTTGATTTTTGTCTGAGAAGACTGATCTGATCTGTTGTGCATGTGGAGGATGTCTGGTTGAAAGATGCACAGGTGCTAGAACCTATTAGTTCTCTGGATTTTGTGTAATAACTGAAAATTTTATATATATAAAATGTATACAGTATGTGTGTCATGTATTTATAATATGTTGTCTTATAATTTTCTGCTAAATATGTGTAAAAGCATTTTATATATGTTTTAATTTTTATATATTTTATGTATTTATTTTGTGGTCCCCATGAGGAAGTAAGCTTAAACAAACACATTTTTTTTAAATCTTTTTTGAAAAACTGAACTGCAGAACATTTTTGTGTTTGTGAGTGTGTAGAGAGACAGAGAATGCAAATATTGCAGTTGCTTGGTTATTGATTCCGCACATATTCTCTTTACTAATTACAGAAACCTTGCACTTGTGCATCATCTTACATTTGCACAACTTGTTCTCAAACTTAAAAGACTCAAATGTGTGCACGCCATGTCTGGACTTGAGAACCCTCAAATAGGATGCTTGTTAATTAAGGATGTAACAATTAACTGAGAGCCAGTCGAAAAAAATGTATTCAAATACGTGACGATTCAAATTGGTGCCAAATATGTAGCAATACAACTGGAGTAGGAGTTTATATTAATGTATCGCTGAGGGGAACTGTTTATCTTCAGAAAATGTACGTGGTATTTTGTTTTCATCCTGCCTCTGAACAATGCATATTAAAGCGCCCCTATTATGGGTAATGAAAGTTACTGTATAATGTCTTCAGTCACATTTTCTCACAGAAAATTTTAACAAAATCAAATTGTTAAATCCAAACATGAATCAAATCGAATCGTGAATTGAGTGAATTGTTACATCCCTACTTGTTAGTCATGAAGTAGTGCTATAGCAATTGATAATCTGGATCATCATCACCATAGACGATCCTGAACCGAAATGTAAAATTTGAATTTTCTCTCTTTTTTTTTTGCAGATATACCCTTTCAAACAAGTTCCTGTTTCGTCCCGCTCGACTGCCCTATCAGTCGATGTGACACGGTGATTTATTAGATCAGAGATGGGTGGTGCATCCCAGGAAGGGAAGAATGTGAAATGCTCATTGACTGTGAATTGCTTTGGACCCAGTCCTGCTGCATATGAAATACCTCCTGGGAAAGGTAGTGCTTCAGGGAGACCGGGGCTAGTTGTCACACTGGGAAGCGGCTGCAGGGTCTTTGCCTCAGTAACTTAACGGTTTCAAGTAACGGTTTCAAGAGACTAATTATACCCTGACAGATATTTCCTGTAGTACAAAGTGTGAAAACTAACCCCAGTCTCATTTTCCTTTCAGCAAACAGTTCAGTGTCATACAATAACAGTATAAAAGCACTCACTGTGGGATCAATTCTCAGTTTGAAACTAGTGCTATTCGTCAGACCTCATCATATGCTCTGAATGGTCAGATCAGAGTCAGACCTCACCTGGTCTGCTGTGACAGGACAGGATTGATGACAGGGAGTTAATCTGGTTAAGAGTGTGAAGAATCTACGAGATGAGATTCAGACAGTTAATATTCACGCTGCCAAGTCACTGAGGGAGATTCGCAATGACAGCTGCAGATAACAAGCTTTACCCAATCAGCTGGAGAAAAAGAAAAAGTCAGAGAGGGAATAGACAACTGCTGTTTTTATAGTCTAGCAATGTGTGTAGTTTTGTGAACAAAAACCGTCCAACAGTAATCAGTGCTGATTATTATTATTATTATTATTAAAAAGTATTATATGCAGCTCTGTTTGTGAATAGTTTGCCTCAAACCAGAGGCTTACCCACTGCCTTTTAAACTGCTGGATGTCCACGTTTCACATTTATTGGTATAGAGCTTTTTCAAGATGCAAAACATTGCAAAGCATATATTTAGTGGTGTTGCATTGCACTGTTGCATTTGATTGGAGATTGTGATTTTCAGAAATAATGTCCAGTTTGATGTCATAAGGAACGAGTGAAAAACCAGAAAGAAATCTCCAGCTAAGTTCAGCTTAAGATTGACATGTCGTCTTATGCTTGGCCTCGGAGACCAGTAAGTCATTAACCTTAAACTCATGAAGAGTTAATTAACCAGCACGGGGAGCGAGTCAGCTAAGCACAGCTGGAGGCGTTGAGCTCCAACTGCTTTATTAAAGAAGGTTCCTGTAGAGCATGGCATCTGCAAGGCCAAGGCTAGAGGTTTGTTTCACAGGGATGCACTAAATAGCATGTATTTAATACTTAAGATTTATTAGGTGCATATATAAAAATTGATGGAAAGCAGGAAGAGTTTGGTGGATGGGAGAGATAAGCCTGCTTGAGGGATCCAGTAGTGCAATCCAGTCAACATGAGTCTAGTTGCTCATGTTAGTTGATCTAAATCAAGGCTACATTCCCACAGTCTTGAAATGTCCTGTTTATATCACAGCTTTCAACAGAGGCTTGGATATCGTCTGTTTGAACATGCAACTGAAGTCATCTTCTGTTTGTGACTTTCACCTGTAACTAGCGACAGTGACTAAAGAAAACAAAGATGCATTATAGCATTTGACATTGAGACGCGGGTTTATCCATCAAGATCTAATTAAGAACGGCAGCCTTTATACCTCCGTAAAGAGCAAAGCATTTGAGTCACACGCAGACCACAGAACTGTCTGGAGCAGTTCTGGTGGAATAGAGTGACTGGATTTAACCCTTTAGATGAAACAAGGCCCATATATGCATCTTACACATATAAAACCTGCAAGATGTATATGTGCAATGCAGATCAGATGTTTTTTCAGTACGGTTCTGTTCACGCAACAGGGCTTCCATGACAATAGAGCTGTGAGACTTGCTTTGCTGCTCTATCAGGCAGTGTTGCTTTTAAAATTGATCAGATGAAGGCATCTTAGTCGACAGGATGTGACACGATCATTAAATTAAGACATGCCTTGCTGGCTTCCTCCCTCTCTGTGCTGCCCATGGTGGCAGCATTTGTAAAAGCCTTCAAATCTGGTTTAAGTGTGTTTGATTAGGGTTGCAGCTGAACTTTGCAGTAGATCTGCTGGAACAGGATCGGGCACCCCTGTGGCTTAAAAACAGAGGGAGATTTTGAATCCAAAACTGCTGAAAAGGAGGTCCTTAGCTCCTTAGTGACTTGGTGAATTCCCTAGTGAGGAAATTAAGAGACTGGCAAAAAGAACCTTGTGTTTTTTTTTTTCTGTAGCACCTTTAAATGGTTATTTTTCTAGAAATCTCATATTTGAATAGCAATACACGAGATGCCTAGATGAGAAGAATGGAAGTGGCATTACCTTACTGCTTTTCAAAGACCACCATTCATTGTTTAGAAATATGTATCATGCAAATTGCATGCAAAAACATCAAAGAATATTCTAGACTCATGCTTTGAAAGTGCACATTCATCTCAGGCAGAGGTATTTTTGAGCAGTATTACTGCAAATGCCTTGTTTGCCATTTGCATATAATGGAACTATTTATATTCCAAAATACTCATTGCATTCACTGTGCTGTTTCTTTTTTTCAGGATTCAGAAACTTCTGTGTTTTTGCTATTGCATTAGGAACTAGCAATCACCAGCAGTCGGAGTTTGTTTTTAAAATTCTAATCATAAATTTCTTACATAAAGTTGTGCCAGTTAAATGCTATAAGCTTTTAAAATGCCATAAAAGCAATGTAGGATTAATACAGTCCTGATGTTTATGAAACATCCTAGAGAATAAATAGATGATTTGTGCCTGATTGCAGATTTAACACAGAACCAGGAACGTTCTTGAAATCAGCTTTATGTCAATGCACTCGTGGTTTATGAGAACAATGTATTCCTTTGCAGAGAAAAGGTCTGTGGCCCTCTGATGAAACAATGGAACAATTAAAAGAGGCCATGTTCCAAAAACAAGTGTATTGAAATTACCTTTCAATTTCAATTGAACCCATGTTGATGAATTGTGAGAGCTTGTATTCAAGTTTTCAAATAGTACATTTCAGAAGATTTTTTTTTTTCTTCAGTTAACACGACTGTGTTTTGCATTTGATGAATAATATAAAGGTTCTATTAATTTTCTCAACTGATAAATAGTTTTTTGACAAGAATGTATAAGCTATTCAGGACAGACAATGAGATTTCGAAAATAAAAAGAAAAGAAAAGAAAAATCAGGGTTAACAGTTCAATTACTGGTGAAGGACGTGAAGGACCACACTAATTATGAATCATGAAGATCTACCAATCAGAGAACTGTTACTTTAGAAACAGAAATTGCCGGAAAAGAGCTTGATGACTTCAAACTCCCATGAAGCAACGTAATCAAGTCTCCTTATGCTCTAAAACCTCTTACTGTGCATATTCATATATTAATATTTTCCAATTATATATATATATATATATATATATATATATATATATATATATATTGATATTATATAAAATATTCAAATATTTTGCTATACACTATACCATACTTGATCTTCCCTTTCTTCTGCGTATTCTATAGATAGATAGATAGATAGATAGATAGATAGATAGATAGGTAGATGGTCAGATAGATACTCGTAGGTCTTTTTTTATTCCAATGGAGAACATGATTGAGAAGAACTTGGAAGCAACTACAAAAACTGCAAAAAATAAAAGTGTGCAGCTGCTCTCAATTAGTGACCTGCAGGTCCTCTCCTGGTTCATCTTCATTCTTCTTTTCTCCACGTGACCTCAATAACCTTAACGGTTTCTCTAACTTTTATCCTTTTAAGCCACAACACCCTCTGTCGCTTTACTTAATTGTTTTTCCGTCGACTGCCATGCAACACCTCTATCTTTAATTACAATCACACTTGAAGACGGGGTGGAGGAGGATAAGGCAGAGCAAGTGAAAGAGGAGCTATACACTACTTTGATCTTTCCTTTTTGTTTTGCATTGCCTCGTCTCTTGGAAATAAAAAAAGAATAGATTAGTGGTTGCTCAAAGCTGTGCTTCTGTATATAAACTATAGAAAATGTTACCCTGTTACTGGAGCTGGGTCCATGATAGTACTCCTCTGTAATGTTGTGATGCTGTGATTATACAGTATGATTGGGATAAGTGACGGTTGCTGTGATTGAGTGATATTGTAATGTTGTTACTTGTGATATTAATATGTTGTGATTCTGAGTATTATATTTGTCTGATGTTGGTGTTCTGGTCTCAGTTACACCAGCTGTACACTAGTTACAACTTAGCCTAGTTTTGACATAATTGTACACTAAGCTTCAAGCTACAACATATGCACCACTACATTTTTTCTTGCTTTGCACCATTACATACTTAGTTGAAGCATAAATTTACTTATAAACTAAATGTTTATGGAAGCATCTGGTCAGGAGTAAAAGTTGGAATTAAATAACTGACTGAGTGAACTGCATCCATTTAATGTTGTGATATTGTAACTAATTGTAATGCGATTGTGTTCATTCAAAGTTAAAATGATAGTAGGGATAGTTATTATGTGGTATTTGAATGTTGCTTGCATGACTCAGGCATGTGATAGTATAATGTTGTGATTGTGTGATGCTATCGTGTGTAGCGGTGTGGTGTTATTTTCGGGATGCTGTTGTGTAATTGTCTGCATTAAGTATTTTTTTATTGTTCTTGCTTGAACTTCATCATTGTAACAAGCTATGCTTGTGTGATGGGAATAAGCAATACTGCAATGTGATTATATGTTGTTGTGATTGTGTGATGCTATGTGTTTAGTGAATGCAATTATGCGATGAAATGGTGTGGTGTAGCGGTTCTATACTGCAGTGATTGTGTTGTGTGGTGATCTGTTGGGTGTGGCTCTTGGCTGGCTGCTCTGTTGTTCTCTAATATCCTGCATTTCAGTCCCGCTGCTTGATATCTAGCTCCCAACTGTTCTCTCGGCTGAGGGTGTGTGGAGGGATTCGTGTGAGCGTGTGCTTGTGTGTGTGCATAACTGTCTGCTAAAGGAATGTTGAAGAGGATTTGACCATATGTGCATGTTTGTAAGCATGGGTGTTATGTGTCTGTTCTGCTGTATCTAGTAACGTGATGTGTATGTAACACATCATAACCATCAAGACAATAACAGCTGGTCTGTAGATGACCACAGATGGACAGAGAGCATGCACATCCCCCCCAAACACACACACACACACACATACAAACACACACACATTGGCCTGTTTCCCTGGTGACTAGCAGGCAGGTGCAGCTTCTGCCAGTTTTAAACTTTTGCCGTGAATTGCAGCTGAATTCCTTTTTCTTGCCAAACTCACAGCCAGACGCTACTGGTCCTTCTCAGTTAGTGGTCCATCTTAAGCCTCTAATTAAAAAATAACCATAATAATCACCATCATAATCTTCATTATCTCCCTATATCTCATTAAAGGACTTGTGTCCAGTGGCTAGTGGATAACCTGCATGCAGGACACTCTATCTATCTATCTATCTATCTATCTATCTATCTATCTATCTATCTATCTATCTATCTATCTATCTATCTATCTATCTATCTATCTATCATCAGAACGCAAAACTAAACCTAGCAAAGCATTTTATTTTACATTCACATCGCCATTTCAAGTTACCATGCACATCATTTAAATCCTGAATCTTGCCTTTGCCCAACATGACATTATATAGACAGCATTCTACTTATGTCAAAAGCATAATTCGATTTTTTGGTCAAGGATTCAGATCTTTAATGCGATGCAACAGCTTGCATGTAAATCTAAAGGCACTAATGTTAATTATTCCATTCTAGATAGCAGACTATAGCAGAAAGGACAGTTGCTTGAGCATAATTTGCATAGAGTTAAGCTTTGCCCTGTGCTCCTTAGTTGAGTCAGGCCTTTATATTTTAAAACTGATCATTAATGAAGCTGTCTTGAGAGGAAGGTGAGTGTGAAGGTGTGATGCTGTGTCCATTGGAGCTGCCCTCAATCAATATGATACTACCAGATTATCTGATTGAGTCGATAAACAAAATCTTGATTTTAGGGTTCGGATATAATGCTTCTTGCATGATTAATAAGCACAGTGATGTGAGCAGGCAGGGGTTGGGGCTGAATTGGTAGCTGCAGGCTTGCTGGAAGTGATAATGTACAACTCTGGCAGACTCCAGTGGATTAGTGTCATTATATATTACACTAAAAAGTTCATAATAAAAGGTTTTTTGAGGCTGCTGATCTATCTAATCTCTCTGGCATTTTACAGTTCTGTCTGTCTGTCTGTCTGTCTGTCTGTTGGCTAGAAGGGTCTTGTAAATGGAAATAAACCTATAAATCGTTTTATATCCATCAAACAATATGTATGTTAAATGTCCAAGAAATCATGATATTATCCAAGTACAATTCATAAACCCTTTGAGGGAATATGCATTTCTTATAAACAAAACCTCGTGTTTTCAAGATGCAGATTGAATTCTGAATACAGCATGTTTGGTTTAGTCGCATCATTTCACTTCAGTTCATGTGAAAGGCATCGTCTGACACAGAAGCAGAAACAAACCAATAAATTAAATAATAAAGTGGCTTGCTGGTTAAGCACTTTAAGTAACTGATAAGTAGCACTTACTCAGTTTGCTGATTAATGATATGCTTGTTAATTGGGAACGGCTGTGGGTTGGAGAGGCTAGCGAGTCTGAATTACAGCCAAGCTGCTGGGTAAAGACACATTACTTCAGCTCTCCCTTAAGTCCTCTTACTCCTTCTCTCTCACTCACTCACTCTCTTCTTTTCAGGTCTGGTGAGATTGGTGTCTGACAACTAGGTGTGCTTCCCCTTGAGCTAATACTACTAAAAGCTATGAAAGGCAAGTGGCATCGGCTCTTCGCTTCTGTGTGGAGTAAAAGCACAAATAAAGCATGTCACCGAGGATCAGCTTGGTGCAGCTATATTTCCATTTTTTTATCTTGGTGGATTCGAAATTAAGCAAGAAAATTAATTCTTAAGAAATTTTGCCAAATGTTTTTTATTGATTATTTACTTTTAATTTCATATATTATTATGGGATATTGCACTGATTGTTATAAAGGATTTGTGGACATTGTTAATTTTCAAGTCATGTGCTCTTCTAATCTTGATTAAAGGAATACATCTTTCAGAAAACTGTCTCTCGATTACAGCAGGTTGCAAACAACAGTGATCCAATGGATAAAAATCAAGTCCTGCACAATTTTCTCATTCCAGAAGCTGTTTTACTCCGATTTAGAGATGACACTCATAGTTTCCATTAAAATGTTGGACTTTGTCGTGTACCTGTGAACAAAACTGTGGCTTAAAAAGAAAACAGATGAACTGTACTGTTTCAAAAGGTTTAATATTTTACCTAGCATCTATCGATTTTGTTCAGGAACTGCAAACTGTTGTTAACATTATCATTACTACAGTAGCTAAAGTCGATCAGCAGCAATCATGTTCTTTTCTATTGTTTTGGAGAAAATGCAAGCATTTCCCCGTCCCATCTGTTTTAGCAGACGTCTTAACAAACCCAATCAGCATCTTCTCTAATGCAATTCACATTAGGCAGGAAAACTAATTAAATTCTGCAAAGACAGCCAGTTCTTGTCATTATGCATATGAGAACAAATTGCATACGTGTTGTAAGCTACAGTACGAAGAAGACATAGGCTATACAACTTAATTTAAGAGTGCATGACACTAAAATAAGGTAAAATTTATATATTTTGCTTTCTGTACAAGATGGAGACTCAACTCAAACTCTAAATTTCTCCCATGGTCTAGTAAACGATAAGCTACTTCGCTTCGAATATTTATTGTTAAAACAAAATGAGTAAGTACATCATAAAACTATTTTCTAAACAGTGTTTTGCCTTAACCTTAATCACTTTGGAAAGCCTACAATAATTATTTATAATTCAGGGTTTTTACAATGGATTATCTTTTAATAAAGAAAAAAAATAACATAGCCAAAGCACAACTCACATACTTACTAAAACCTATGCAAATAGGTTTCTACATTCACAAGTTGAATTATGATTGACAGGATTAGATAAACACATTCCTCCTGTATTTCATGTCCAACTCCATTATTTGTAGTTAGAGGACTATGGTAGGTTTGAGGAAAGTGAAATGGAAATAAAAATAAAAGAATTGGGGGAACTACAGGATATATCTTTTTTTAAGTATCATGGGAACCATTGTTTCCGTTTGGCTTTTGAAGTCAACTCCTGGCCAACTCTCTCTCTCTAACAGCATGTGCATGCATTAGGATGTTTCTGAGTGAATTCTCCTGAGTTTTCCTATCTTTATTCTTTATTTATTATTTTATTTTGAGGATGCCATGTAACAGAGGCTGCATGGGCTTCTTTGAGAGGATTAATCTCCAACACCTCCAGGCGAGGTTTGCTCATCATACAATTTGTGTGAGCGTTTGCAGTTTCCGTTTCGCAGCCAGACTGGCTGAACAAATCTGAGTTTAACACAAACAGGGTTCAACTGTGTCTTTTTAACGATTCTTTAGGATTGATATTGTGGGATACCTGTTCACCTTCTTGATTTATGGCTTATTTGATTAGTCTAGCTATACAGATGTTGCCCATGTGCACTTTATTTGTTGATGCTGTGCTGTCTTAACAGCAATTTGAAGTGTGAAAATACTTACAAGACAATAAAATGTGTCTTCGTCAGTTCCCTTTCTTACTTGCTCTGTACTTAAAAGAGTGTACGCTTCTCTGCATGCATTGAATCTATTACAATCTGCATGGATTTTAATACAGTTAACCAGGATCATTTCAAATGCTCGAATGCACTACATCTGTGGAAATTAATTTGGTGGCCCATTGTATGGTGCTCATGCATATATTGGAAATGTTTAGAATCAAATATTAGCATACTCTGTACTGCACTGTTATTAGCATCATAAAGATACTATTTTTGTTTTTATTAATATTTGTATTCGGTTTCAATTTTATACTTTATATTTTTATTGTAGGCTTAGTTATAGCTTTAGTCATTTTATTGTGTTTTGGTCATTTCATATTTTTAAGTTTATACACTTTTCATTCATTTCTATTTCAGTTTTTGTTATTTTAGTACACCAAGTTAAATAACATTTTAATTAATTTAATTTAAAATTAAATTATGCCTTGGCAAAAAAAAAAAAAAAAAAAAAATATATATATATATATATATATATATATATGTGTGTGTGTTTGACTTTTGTCACTAATCCCATAATAATGCATGCACCAGTCACATTTTATAATTTCTGGTTCACTTTTCACACTGAAATGGAAGACCATATTACGTAACAGGATATTTAATGTATGTGCTTTTGTTGAATACTGCATAATTGTTGTTAATGTGGTACGTTATCTCATCTGTGTATCTATGAATACAGAGAAAAATGTATGCATGCAGTATTTATAGTGCAAAAATAGCATGCATTGTAGGTTAGTACGCTATAATAGCTGACATTGCCATTCTCTTCTCCAGTCTCTTTTTTTCCTCTCACTGTCTCCATCTGTTCCCGCTGCAACTTTCCGGATTCATTATTTAGATTGAATCACTGGTCAGGCACTTCACATGGCAGGCATTCAAGTTAGCATAGTGCTAAAATTGCCCGCTGCTGTATACACGTGTCCGGTCTGCTCATGTGGATGAGATTGCTCACTATGTGTAAAATGTTAGCTTGCCCAATGCTCAACCATGTAGACCACCAGAAAGCTGCTTGGTTGGGGTGCTTCCTATATTTCTAGTTACTTCAATATTGACAATAGACTTTTATGGCCAATAAACATTTGTAAAGGAGGTCTATGCAACTTGCCCTATATCCCAGGTCTTCTGAAGTCATTGGAAAGCTTTGAATGAAGAACAACATTACTACAGTTTGAAAATGTAATTTATTCTTAGCTTCCGGTTTTAGCTGTATCCCTTCTAGCCACAATATGTCATGTTTATCTTCATGCTAGAGCATTTAATAAGAGCTACGGAAATTATTCATTCAAGAGCAGTGAGTGATTTTCTGTTTTATTTTATTGTTTGAGTCATTTTAACAGCTTAGACAGCATATTACACTGTTGTCATCCGACATAAACGACTGTGTTTTTGTAGCTTATGTGTGTTTCCGACATAAACTTGTGAGTATTGGACAGATTAAGTGCAATAAGATATGAAAGAGAAGTTATTTTAGGACTTAAATGTCGGGTGACAGATGCTTTCTGTGTGCCTTAGAACAGTGGTTCCCAAAGTAGGGGTCGCGACCCCACGGTGGGTCGCGGGACCCCGGCGCAGGGGTCGCGAGATGATTTCGATATAGGCTTTATATATTTTTGTTTCAATTAATTTAACTCTTTCGCATCGCACGTACGATCACACCGGTGTGATCAGTCTAGGCTAGTCCCTGGAGTGTACGACCACACCAGTCAGTGCATGACGTGAAATTCAAATGTGCTCTCGCGAGTTGGCTGGCGCTGAGCCAGAGACAAGTGCGCTCAGAGCTGTCATCACAACTTTTCAGTGTTTTCAACCACATAATGTTTATTTTAGGTTTCAGACATATAAGTACTAGAAAAAACAATACATTTAGAGTTTGTAAAATACACACTGATGTCAAAGGAAGAGGCAATAATAATCTTTTTCATTATAATTAGACACATTTTATTCATATCAGATACACATTGTGTAAGTAACTTTAAAGTTTACTCCATTATTCTCCCAGTTCACCAGCCACTTACTTTTATGTATTTCGGGAGAAGTGGATGAATTCACGTGTTGTAAATCCAACAGATCTGATTCTCTGAACTGCGTCTGCGGCACAAACTAAGATAGCGGCGCCCATCGCGCATACAGCTCAACTAACGCGATCGTTATAAAGGTGTTTAAACAACAAAACACTTCCACTTGCATATATTTGACAATCGGAATATCAGCCATTTCAAGCCATATCTAACAAGTACACAAGTCTACAAAATATATAACATTCCAGTGGTTTTTGGATATTTTAACAAAAAAAAAAAATCTTACATATTGTGCCTTTAAGGTTAAAAATATTAGTGTTACAAACCAGCATGTTTATATTTATGATAAAAATTAAAATAATATGAAAATAAACACCGGCCTGCAATATAAAGCAGCAAGACCGTGGTTTTTTTTGCCACAAACATTGAAGTTAGAAATGGCTGCACCTGCTCTTACCTTAAAAATAAGGTGGATAATGATCTCAAATGAATGGCATTTTGCGTGCATACACATTTAGCACATTTTGTAGAATTGTATTGTAATCTTACTTTTGCGGTTACAAAAACATTTGAAAATGCTTCTCGAAGGCCATTCCTTCATGGTAAACAAAACTTCTGGCTAGGCGAAAGCAGAAACAACAGCAAGAGACACAAAGAACAAACTAAAAAAGGACGAGGAAAGGAAATGACGTAGCATGTGGCCAAGAATGCTGACCCATACTTGGAATTTGTGCTCTGCTTTTACCCATCCAGGTGCACACACACAGCAGTAAATAGTGAACAAACACACACACACACACACACACACACACACACACACAGAGCAGTGAGCAGCCATTGGCCGGTGCCTTGCATAGAAGGTGGAAGAATACACTGGTTATTCACCTACAGTCCCTACCGAGACTAGAACCAGCGACCTTTGAGTTACAAGGCTGACTCTCTAACTGCCACGAATGAAGTAACTTGTCTTGAAGAAGAATAATGGTAGGCTATATTATCAGGGTCTATCTAAAGCTCTAGGTAATTTACAATTAAGAGAAGTAATTTCAGATCAACGTGACAGCTCATGTGTTTATTAATTTGTTAAGGACCCACTGATTGCTCACTATCCATTTGAAATGCCAAATTTGCACTTGAGGGTAAAATTGCAAGACATTATTCTCCTACAAACTCTCAGAGTTGTAATTCAATTGGCCAATCTCCGTGAAAACATTAGAATGTAATCCAGCAGCTTTCCTCATCATCTATCATATTCCAGCCTTTCATCCCCTCACGCGGTCTGTTGAATATTTATGAGTTTTCGCGACGTCACCGGAGCGCTGAGCAGCGCGTGAAAAGCGGGATGTGAGGGAGGGAGCATGCGGGGAGCGCGAGAGAAGAACGCTGCCATGCAAAGCGTCGCTTGACAGCGTCTTTTTCACTTCCACCTGCGTTCATCTCTTAAGGATTGTGGATTTAATCTAAAATCGCGTTCTACTTCGATGCATCTTTGCTTTAACAGATAGACGGAGTCCCGCGAAGGATGCTGCACACGAAGAATCATTGTTTGACATGCACTGAC
Organism: Carassius auratus; assembly: GCF_003368295.1. NCBI lineage: Eukaryota > Metazoa > Chordata > Actinopteri > Cypriniformes > Cyprinidae > Carassius > Carassius auratus. Next base: position 1,051,930 of record NC_039272.1, on the reverse strand, counting down.
ATTTAAAATGAGCCTTCTGAACTGTGCACATCTCGTGCTCTTCGACTCCTGAGTGCACAGCGTGATTAAACGCGTGCTTTTAATCGGAGCGGAATCTCCGTAGGCTGCTCTGACACATTTCTAAACGTTTGTTATGGGGGTCAACGCAGGAAACCGAGGCGGTGGGATTTGATTGCAACCTCTATTACGTGTTTTCGCTTATATATCGCATATGCATCATCGTTTATGCTCGCTGATCAGCTGTTAGGCTTGTGAAACTGCCGCTCGCGCGGGTTGTTGTGCGTGGTGCTGAAAGGACAGCTCCCTCCACAGCCGATCATATGGATCAATATTAGCGGTCTGACAGTGTCGCTCGCGGGCTTTAATGGCTGTGGCACGCAAGATCAAAACATTGCTGACGGTCAACATTCTGGTGTTCGTCGGGATCATCTTGTTCTCCGTCTACTGCAGGATCCAGGACCGATCCGAAGAGCTCGTGCAGATCGGGAGGCTCTCGGATCAGCGACTGCGAGGCAGGAATGCCAAAGTTACGAACTCCATGGACAGACAATCCATTCTCAAAAGGCTCGAGCGACTAGAAGATGTGGTCTATAACCAGTTAAATGGTATGTAGGCTTTAACCATCTTTGACGTTCACAGGCATTACATAATGCATGACAGATCAGTGTTTTATGGACATTTAGATATAATTTCATCTAGATTTACAATTTGGATTTTACTGGGATTGTCATCCTAATGCTTTAACACATGACAAGCAATAAATGTGAAGAAAAGCAAGATTAGGTGCGCGTAATCCTAATCTGATCAGAATATATCAATCAAACAGATTAAATGTACTGATTGTTAAACGTTATTGATTAAATATAAAGTGCTGTCAGAGAAATTAGAGAAAGGGCAGAATAATAGCAATGCCTGATTGTAACAGTAATGCATTTGTCCTGGGTTTCTAATATGAGGATTTTGTTCTGAAAGTTTTATTACATCATAAATACAAAGTTTGCATTGTCATACCTTTCCACATATGTATTAATTCTTATAAGAGTCATGTGAATTAATATCAAATCAATGTGCAATTCTGCATGTTTGTTTGAATCCTTATAAACTTGTAGACGTCATTTAATAAGTAGAATTTTTTTTTTTTTTTTTTATCTAGGCTGTTTTTTTACAAGCAAAATATAATGCAAGAAATTGCAGCAGTGAATCATAATTAAAGTTACTAAATATTGCAATGGTTCTACATTTCCTGAAATGTTTGAGAGACCTTATGAAGCGCATGGATTTAACATGGAAAATGGAAATTTTGCGTCTTGTCATTCAACAAATTGTCATATTTTTAGCTAATTTTATCAAGTTTTCGGCTGCCAATATGAAAGTCAGATTTGTTTAGTATGTTTTACAATTTTTAAATCCATTCCTTATAATCCCAATGATTTTACCTCAAAATAAGTGCAGTGAATAACCAGACGCTTTTCTCCGGGCCTTAAAATGTGATCTTGCATCCCATGCACTCGTCCTTGCCTTCACCACACATGTGCTCTCTCTCTCTCTCTCTCTCTCTCTCTCTCTCTCTCTCTCTACTGAGTTCTTTTCTTAGAATATTAGATCCCATTTCTTCAATCATTATGTTCCTGGATCATAGAACAGTTTCATCTGGAGAACATGTGAAGGTCATAGATCACGTGATGTGCTCTCTTTCCTTTAAACGTCTGTTAGAAGACCTGTTAGCTTTTCTTAGTGCATCTGTTTGATCTGATTGTTATTCTGTAAGACCGGCACCATTTGTGTATGAAGGGGGTCACTCTGTCAGTTTGAATTATCCTTCTTGCATTTGGAAGAAAGCCAAGAGGCACTGCTTCACAAAAAGCTCTCTAATGTGCCCTACTGATTGAGAGGGCTTTCATTCTGCACAAGTGCCACCACATATTTCCCCCGGAGGCTTTTCCACTCTGTAGAATTCATCAGTATGTCACAAATCTTGTTGATGTTGGGGCCGTTATACATTTTATTTTGACACATATTTATCTGATGTGCATAAAACTTGTGCAATAGTGCGAGGCACTCACCAATTGTATGTGGAATTGGTTTTCCCATGAGGTTTTCAAATTTGTGTTTTAATTTTTGCTTCGAATGGTGATTTGAGGTGTTTTTTCAGTTGTTTATTGTCCTGAGAATGATTATGATTATGCCAAGGTCCAATAGCATTTCTAGGACACAGCAAGTTTTACAAGAAATCAGTAATTGTTTGGTTGTTGATGGTGCCCTCGTGCATAGAAAGATCAAAGCAAATATGCTGTGAATGTTTATGTGACCATTACTTTGATGAATAATTTCCCAGAGAACATATAAAACATTAGCACACACAATGATTCGGGTTGGAGATGTACAGATGTGTCATCGTTTCCTACCCCCAACATTCATTAAATGAGAATTGTAGTTCACAGCGTGATCATGCACCAATTTTCTTTATTTTCGAGGGGGCATCAGTGGTGGGCCTGGTGAAATTGCAGTTTAACTTGACAGTCAGTGATCACTATGCATTGTATTGCATGCAGTATATACAAGAAGGTGTGACCTGACTGAATGGACAATATTTAGACATGAGTGGATGATCTTTACCACATTGTTTTACACACAAAAAGTAACCTACAGTAATCAATAAAGTAAATAAAAAAAAATATATATTTTTTTAAATTACAAGCACATTCCACCCTTGGGCATGGGCATGATGTCTGTGTATACACGCAATTAAAAAAAAAATATATATATTCTGAGTCATTTAGAATTAAAAAAAAAAAAAAAAAAAAAAAAAAAAAAAAAATATATATATATATATATATATATATATATATATATATATATGTATGTATATATCAGTAGAATAAGTATTTACTGTGGATTTACAGACAAGTTCATGGCCAGTTTGAATATGTGATGAGTTTGAGTATAGTTGAAAATTTGTTGAAAATATACTCACCCTCAGGCCATCCAAAATGTAGATGAGTTTATTTCTTCACTGGAACAGATTTGAATAAATGTAGGTTACCAGTGGATCATCTGCACTGAATGGGTGCCATCAGAAAGAGAGACCTAACAGTTGATAAAAACATCACAATAATTCACACAACTCTTCTCTGTGCATATTTCTTAGCCGGAAGCAACAATTTGAAGTTAATAGTGTTTTGAAGGATTGTGATGTTTTTATCAGCTCTTTGGACTCTCATTCTGACGGTACCCATTCACTGCAGAGCATCAGTTGGTGAGCAAGTTTCTTCAAATCTGTCCCAATGACGAAATAAATTAATTTACATCTTGGACGGCCAGAGGTTGAGTATATTTTCAACATATTTTCATTTTGGATAAACTATAAAGTTGTATTGTGACATTCTTCATTGTTTAATGAAAAGTGATGGTTGATTGTTCTGTTGGATTGCTTCAACCAACTAAATCTGACCTTAAGGAATAGTTGTGTAGCTAAAGTGTCTGAGGGAAGTGGAAATGTTACTATAAAACCTGAGTAGTTTGGCAATTACTTAAATAATGCATGCAAAATTGGTTACCTTGAGTCACAGGAGTCAAATTTATTTCCAATGTACAAAGCTACACAGTAGAGTAAACTACAACAGCATAGATTAAGGTAATCAGTGCAGGAAGTGTAATGCCATTTACCATTTGGACAAACTTAACAAGTGCATTTAACAGTAAAAAGCAAAGTGCAAAGAGCCATTCAGGGACAGATAGTGTGTCAACTCTCACACAGTTGTTTAGAAATGCTAGATTATTGTGGAAAGACCCTTTATCTGAATGCTATTAAAAATGCAGAGATATGAGAATATGCAATTAGCCCCCTGATTAGGCAGCAGATCTACCGTGAGCATTACCGCTAAAGTGTGCTTAATTTCTACAGCTGTAGTTCGGTTTATCTGCACAAACACAGTTACAGTCGACTGAACAGATTCCTACCTGGAAAGTTAAGTTAACAGAGAAGACTATATTACCAATCAAACTTTGGGTTAGGATACGATTTTTAAAATGAAGTCTCTTCTGCTCATCAAGGCTGCATTTCTTTGATCAAAAATAAAGTAAAAACAGTAATATTGTGAAACATTATTAACGTAAAAATGTTTTTTTCTTCTTCCTTTAACACATTTTCCTTTAATACAGTTCCTCCAGTCTTCAGAGTAACAACATTCTTCAGAAATAAATGTAATAGTTGATTTGGTGCCTAAGAAATATTTCTTATTATTATCAATGTTGAAAACAGTTGTGCTGCTTAATTTTGTGCAAACTTTTTCTTTTGAACTATCTATTTTTCGAACAGCATTTATTTGACAATATAAGTATTTACGTATTTTTGTAAATATGAATGTGACAATGCAAAAGCTGTTTCACATGTATCCTCGCTGAATAAAAGTATTTATTTATTTAAAAAATTATCCAAAATTGAATGGTTTCCAAATCTTTTGATGCCAAAAATTCCCAAATATGATAAATGCATAAATGTGACATTATGAAGACAGCACATTGTTTGCTAAATTACATAACTGAGTTTAAAAGAGTTTAAATTAAAAAAAAAAAAAGGTTTGAAAATTATGTTTAATTTACTCACTTGCATTTTAACACTGTATGGCTTTCATGAATGAAAATGTGCCATAAAGGTTTAAAAAAAAGATTTTATGAACATCAATTGGGTCCAATATTGTTCCTAACATGTCTTATGTTCTTCATAAAACAGGAAATGACATGAGGTGACTAAATTATGACATAATTGCCATTTCGGTTTAACTTTGGTTTAACTAAAAGAAAACAACCTTAGATGGATAGGCCGTTAGATGAAGCTTCAATGTAGTGTTCAAAGACAAGTTTAGGCAGTATATATGTGGTTTATCACACCATGCAGGAACCCCCTGTAGGGTTGAGGCTGTGTAGGTGTCCTGTTTGTCATGCATCTATAAAAAGTACAACCGCCCCGACATTGTTCTGATATAGTGTGCTGGTGCTATAGATAATGTAATTTCTCTGGCTCTAGTCATTTAGAGGAATAGATGAGATTCAGTGGAAGAAATGACAATATCTATAATTGCTCCCAATGTAACACATAATTTGGTACTGTACTGAAATACATGAAAAAAAAAATATTTGTATGTTCCAACTCTATGTCTTACTTTATGGTTATAAATCTGGCTTCGAGTAGGTATTTCACTACCATTGATGGTTTATGGCCCAGTACATTTTAGTGTCTGATGCATTCACAGTGGACTCTAAGGGGACTGTCCAATCCTGTCATTCATTCCCCTTAACCGCATTTTCCTCATGAATATTTATGCTGCACTAGCATCAGTTTTGACACGCATTTTTATATTCATTCAGCCCCTAAATCACCTCAGGAAGGAGTATCTCTTACCCCACGATTCACAGAGGGTCAGTAAGAACATTTATTTTATTTTCAAATCATGTTACATAATTTAAAGCAGTCCTGAGCGAAGTGAGGCAGAGCACTTTACGAGAAAGTAGGGGGTAAACATGACTAGTAGGATCACGGCTAGATCAGGAACGGATGACTAAAAGACCTTCACAAACACAGAGAGGATTAAACCGCATCGGCCGAGGCAGTGGCTGAAGGGGTCGTGACCTCTGTCGGTTGTTTATAGTGCACTGTTCACAAACAATGTGCATGGTTCATTTTTCCAATGTTTCCTAGTTCCCAGATTTAAACTTAAACTCTCGAATTAGAGTAGTCTTATGAGCTGTAAAACAGTGACCTCTAAGTTCCTCTGGGCTTGGATCTGTACTTCGGCTTTCAGGACGGTAATAGCTTATCATGAGTGAAGTATTCATGTTTAAGAACAAATGCATGGAATGTGCTTGAAAAAGAAAGTGAGCTATCTGAATTGAAGCTATCTGTCAAGAAATTCAAAGCTTTTGCCAAAAGTAGTGTAACAGGATGTGTTCATAAGCCATTTCTCAAAGACAGACTGCTGAGCTGCCTGTTAAAATAATGAGTCTGGAAAGGCCAGTCTATTACTGTAAGAGAGAGAATGTCACAGAGAGAGTTACTCTGTTCCTCTAATCAGAGATCATGAATTTTAGACACACAACCTTCACTTTTTCAGAAAAAAAAATGTGTTCTATATTTTTAGCAGACAAAGTACAAATTTTGTGACCAAAGTGTAAAAGTCAATTTTCTTTATTTTTTACTTTAATAATATGAGCAAATGTGTTTTTATTGACTGCATGACAGAAAGGAAGGCAACAAAATTGCAACTCCAGTGCTGACGTATTATTATTATTATTATTATTATTATTATTATTATTATTATTATTATTATTATTATTATTATTATTAATATTATTATTATTATTATTGAAACAGAAAATTGGGTCAGGGGTTTCTTTAATTAACATATGATGCATGGATTAATATTTTTTTTATATATACTATATTTCTAAGGGCAAACCAAATTATCATTTTTTTACTCAATTTTTTTTTTTTTTACACATAAGAAGGCTATACATTTTATATATATCCTAAAATTAATAATTATAATTTTTTTCATTATTTTAAATTACTATAATTTTTTATTTTATTTTATTATACTATTGTGTTTCTCTTAGGAGTAGTATGCAGATGACCTTAAAGCTAACAGATATTTTAATATTATACCATGGGATCTTTAAGAGGTGTTCTTATCTGTAGTTCAAGTGGACACTTTGAATTGTGATTGTGTGCAGATCTACGACATCGTTAAACAATGATACTTGGTTGTTGCTTTTTTTAATGAGTGAATTGCATTTCATGATTTGATGTACTGATGTCAATCTTCATGTGGAGCAGAACATATAGAAAAGTGCTAATGGTTTAGAAGCAGTTAATGATTCGTTTCTAGACTCCATGTTTATCTTATTTCTGGGGATTTGTTAACTAGAAGCTTCCAGATCATCAGTCTCTACTATGCTCTTTTCATTTGGAGGATGAAATAATGGCAAGAGAACTGTAGATTTTCTTTTAAAGGGAAGAAAACAGAGTAATTGCTTGTCCACAAACAGAGTCTGTTTCCTTTGGTCTTTGTAACTTAATTTCTTCAGCTCACTGTAATCACTGCTGTCTCTTTACAGCCTTCAAAGCATATTATTATCAGCATACACATGCATGCACACGCACATTTACATAGACAGAGATTAAGTAGTGACTTTGAGCTGAACAGAAGGGGGATAAATAATCTCCTTTACCAAATTTATTAGCAGCCACTAAAATAATCTGAGGAAGTCAGTTAGCTAGTTAGTTTGGAGGTTGAAAATCCCTAAATCTACTTTCGTATACTCTTAAAAATAAAGGTTGGAAAAGCTGCAGATTCATAGGTGCTTCCAAGGCATCAATGGTCCAGAAACGCAGAATTCTGAGTCGAATGATGGCTCCAACTAGAGTCACGTGTTATCTCCAAATTAATGTAATTATGACATGACGTGAACCCCAATTAAACCCACCTGAACCAGAGTTTAGCTCCCGCTCGAATGCACTTGCCAGGAAGTTTGTAGTAGCTGCTTAATTTCGTAGTCTGCGTCCTCTGGAGGTTGCTTTATACTCGCCGTGTACCTCTCATTTCAGAAAAGAAACCCATATAAAACGTGCTGTTATGCATAAATTATTGTTATTTAGTGTTCATTTTGTTAACGAAAACTATGATGAATAATATACAGTATAGTGATGAGCTTTTTTCGCCTTGACTAAAATGAGAAAATTATGTGACAAAAATAAGGTAGATGGATGATAACTGTGACTTTATTAACATGCAATATCATTGACGATAAAAGACGAAACTAAAATGTATTATAAACTTTTAAAAACTTTATAAAAATCTCTTTTTATTTTCGCGAAAAAAAAGGAGACAAAATATTATTGTGGACTGTTGTACTCACCTCTACTATGCCAGCTTTTTTGTGTGCGGTTGCCAGATATCAAGAATTCAAATCCCCAAATCAGAGCTTCTCTGTTTAAACGATTCATTTTCTGCCCAGTGTTTTTTTTTGTTTTGTTTTTTTTTTTTTGCGCAGATGCTCGCATTTCATGAAGGAAGATGCGACAATGATCTGAAAACAAAGACAAACAATTAAACTGAAATTTGTTGAATCTGTGTTCTTTCATAAGATCTAGACTACAGTACATTGTTTGCGATTGTGATTGCTGAATAATGCTTTAATAGAGAATCATTATCGCAATTTGTAATTTGGCTCTTGTAATATTTTAGTTTGATTTCACATTTTTTATAATATATATAGAGAGAGTACATACACTTTTGATATTAATAAAAAATGCAACCTCAAAATGAGACACAGCAACCACAAACTTCAATGCAAGCTGGTTGGAGTTAAACTCTGCATCAAGAAGAAAGATTGGACATCTTTTGTTTAGAAAACCCAGCCAAGTTGGTTTTCAGCTGGCTTAGTTGGCTGGCCAGCTCTTGACAACTGTCCAAAAACCCTCTAAACCAGCTTAGGATGTCTTGTTTTTTAGTTACATCATGCAATCATTGGCGAAAACGTTATTTAATAAATTGTCGAACTTTATATTCATGAAAATGACATGATGTTGCCCCTCGATATATTGTGTTGTATTAGCAGTACGCTGCATTAAGTCAGGTTCTCTCTGCCATAGACAGCTGGCTCTTAGGGATTAATGTCAAAATGCCAGGCCGCTATGTAATAGAATTCCCTCCAAACAGCCAACAGAGGCAGCCTTCGAGACAATGGCACAAACCCTCAGACGCTTACAGAGAGACATTACCATTTCAGCTCCAGCTTGCGAGAAAACCTCATGATCCAAGAACTCAGTCTCCAAGACAAGTCTGCACTCTGGGAGGTCACCGCTGCCAGGAGGAGAGATGCTTTAAGTAGATCAGCTGGGACGGAGCCGGTGGTGGTGCAAGTCTGGTTTCTAGGGTTGAGGGTGGGATTGGCTTTAATGTTGCACCAACTGCTGTTTGTAGAAGTGACCGGTTTGAAGTTAACGACACAATTTCTGCGTTTGGTTGCAAAGCATGGTTACCCAAGCCACCAGAGCCAAACTATCCAAGCAGACCCTCTCAAAAAACACTCTGTAAGGATTCATATACATTTTAATGATGTTTGTGAAATGATAACCTCACGATCAAAGAAGCTCTTTGCATGGAGGACTGGATTTCAACTGTGTAGCCTTTAGAAACATGGACATTCAGAGTAATGATGAGAGGAGTTCATGAAATATCATTAGAAAAATTAAATGTTTTAGTATCAATTTAAACTATTATTACTATATTTTTCAAAATGTATATTTAACTAATTTTGATTTAATTTTAAATAAAGTAATTTTAGCATTTAAACTTATTTGCTTGCCAAGAAAACATTTCAAATTTTCATCTAGTTTAAAAATAAAAAATAAAAAATTATCTAATGCATTTGTAATAAAACAGCATTTTTGTAATATGTTATGTGACGAAAGTGACTTTTATTAGTTTTGATTGCTACTAAACTTTTCTGAATATTTCACTTCACTGATCACATATTATATATTTTTAATGCATTATTTTGGTTCGTTCTAAACTGCATTTACTGTATGTATTATATTGAGAATACATGTATTACTTATTGATTTTAAAATATGACAAACAAAAAAAAGCATAATGATAGATGTTATTATATAAATGTCATGTAGAAACATGGACATTCAGAGTAATGATGAGAGGAATTCATGAAATATCATTAGAAAAATTAAATGTTTTAGTATCAATTTAAAATATTATTCTAAATTTTTCAAAATGTTTATTTAACTCATTTTGATTTTTTTTTTAAATAAAGTAATTTTAGTATTTAAACTTACTTGCTTGCCAAGAAAACATTTCTAGTTTTCATCTAGTCAAATAAAAATGCTAATAAAAAATGATCTAATGTTATTTGTAATAAAACAGCATTTTTATAATATGTTATGTGACGAAAGTGACTTTTATTAGTTTTGATTTCTACTAAAACTGATCACATATTATTTTATTTTTAATGCATTATTTTGGTTAGTTCTAAACTGCATTTACTGTATGTATTATATTGAGAATACATTTATTAATTATTGATTTTAAAATATGACAAAAAAAGCATAATGATATGACTCAGATGTTATCATATAAATGTCTAATAACAATATTGATTTGCTAAAAAATATCTCCCAAGTATTAGATAACTGTATAATATAGAATGTATTTTACAGTCGTGCACATGCTTTGCTTGGCATCTTCAAACATGCCACATTTTAATTATTGTTAATAATTTTTAATGCAGATTGATATTTTGTTTATCAAAAAGAGCAAGTAAAATAAAATAAACTGCAAGCTATTTCTGTCGTAGAAACGTGATAAATGTTTTTTGTAATTCAAGGCTTTAAATGAACATCTTTGGATCATGCACTTATTTCAGAAACGTGCTAGAAATTTTATGTAGTCATTAATAATGCAGTGAAACACATCATTTTGCTCTTTTAAATGTCAAAATGAAACGGCATCTTTAATAAGTCCGTTACACTTGTTTCATCTCTTTTAAAGAGCACAGCAAAGGCTTAAATCCTGGCTTTCAAATAACATGTCGATTATTCCGACCAAAAATATTCAGCAGAAAGAATGATTATTGTAATTAAGAACAGCCATATGGCGCTCACTATCAGATATAATGGATTTATTATTTTTTGTCATATTCTTTGGGGTGTCAAACTGTACAGCGTTTGATGTGCCGGAAACAACCCCCGCATCAGTCCCATTCTAATTAGCATAGAGAACAGATGAGACGTTTTAGGTGTATTTCCAAAGGGAAAGAAGTCTTACTCTGTACTGACAACCCTTTAAACATAGTTCACTTGCTTTCCACCTCTCCCCCCGGGAGGTCTGTATCAAAGAGGTGACAAAAGGCGAAGGTGGTGTCTCGGTGTCCAACATCCAATTATCGCTCTGTACTCTTGTTCAGCAGTTGTTCAACCGTTCTTATGGGATGTCCTGACCTTTGAAGTCAAACCTGTTTTTCCCCACATTGCTTGGCAGGTCTAGCCAAGCCCATGGGTCTGGTGGAGGGTCCTGGAGGTTTGGGAGAGGGCGGTGCTGCGGCCACGCTGGGGGTGGACAGCCGAGAGAGTGAAGGAAGGTACGAGGAGTACGGCTACAACGCTCAGCTGAGTGACCGCATCTCCTTGGACAGGAACATTCCGGACTACAGGCCGAAAAAGTGAGTGTGCTGCAGTGCCTTTAAACAAAGAACATGCCCTTGGAGGTGAGATAAGAATAGACACTGAGCCGCAGTGTGCTAAAGGGGTTTGTTCTAGTCTGTCTCACACTACTACGTGAAATTAAATCAAATAAATATGCAATTTAGCTTCTGTCTGATGAATTCTGTCATTATATTATATTATATTATATTATATTATATTATATTATATTATATTATATTATATTATTATATTATATTATATTATATTATATTATGCATGCATGATCATATGCAGTTTAATTTTTGTTAAAGTTTGAATAATTTTGTTGCATGTTGTCATCATTTTTATTAAGTTGATAATGTGTTTTTTTATAATTTTATATAGGGTTTATTAATTATTAAATAATGCTTAATGTTAAGTTGTTGTTTTGTTTTCTATATTATATTATATTATATTATATTGTATTATATTATATTATATTATATTATATTATATTATATTATATTATATTATATTATATTATATTATATTATATTATGCATGCATGATCATATGCAGTTTAATTTTTGTTAAAGTTTGAATAATTTTGTTGCATGTTGTCATCATTTTTATTAAGTTGATAATGTGTTTTTTTATAATTTTATATAGGGTTTATTAATTATTAAATAATGCTTAATGTTAAGTTGTTGTTTTGTTTTCTATATTATATTATATTATATTATATTATATTATATTATATTATATTATATTATATTATATTATATTATATTATATTATATTATATTATGCATGCATGATCATATGCAGTTTAATTTTTGTTAAAGTTTGAATAATTTTGTTGCATGTTGTCATCATTTTTATTAAGTTGATAATGTGTTTTTTTATAATTTTACATAGGGTTTATTAATTATTAAGTAATGCTTAATGTTAAGTTGTTGTTTTGTTTTCTATAAAATATGTAATTATATTATATTTTCTGTTTTAATGTAATTTTTTGTTAAAGTTTTAGTAATTTTGAATTGTTGTCATTTTTATTAAGTTTTGTTTTTATGTTTATATAGATTATTTTTGTTATTGATTATTATTTACTATTATCCAATTTTTTATATTCTTTTTATTTCAGTTTCAAGTTTTATGCATCAAGTTAGACAAAATGTTAATATGTTAGTATTTTATATAAACAATTTAAATATTTTACATAATTTTAATAAACTCCCTTTTTTATTTCAAGTAACAATTTTATAAATGGCTTTTGTTTTAGTTTAATATAAGAACCCTGTGTTCTACAATGAACGTTTAAAGATTTTATCGATTAAAAAAAACTAGTTTTTTACCATGTTCGACAGAAAATAGAAACAAAATGAATGTGAATCATGACTGAATTTTAATTTTGGGGTGAACAATTCCAATAATTATTTACAGGAAAATATTCACAAGATATTTGAAAATATTCATTCTGTTCTTTGATATTTTCTGGAGGGAAAATAACATTTGTGATGGTTCGTAACACGCTGTGTCCTTATTTGCTACTTTGTTTCGTCGTGCCATAAATGTCATGGCCCTTTAAAACTAACTACACTGCAGGGTTGATTTTCAGACGGCGTTATACAAAGAAAAGGGGTTTATAAATAGCCCAGTGGCTGAATCATTTCCCACATTTTAGCATTACAACGCCCTTCAGGGGAGAATCACATTATTAGAGTCAATAGCCAGCAGTGAAAAAGCATTGCATTAGACAAAGAAAATATTAGCCCACTAGGATAGTGTTAATGGTAATAATGCAGGAACAGTGCAGGGGTGTTTTATATGGCGGGAATCAACCTTAGAAACAGCACTGGAATATTAATGGTCATTCGTAAGAAGTTATATATTTAAGACACAACCCAAAGCACAGATACAGTGACTGGACGAGATAACATCATCCAGCATTTCTTTTGAAACTATGCATGGTTTGTTGTGATTAATATTGGTCAACTGCCAAAAAACTAAAGCTGTGACATTTTGTTAGTATCCTGGACTTTTTTTTTAACACATATGGGTTTAATTTTAGGCCATTGTAGATGATGGAGGTTGTCTTGCTATTGCTATTCTGAAGCCTCTTGAAGTTGTTGTGATTCAGTCTGTGTGTAAATCACGATTCACTGTGTGCATTCATCTTGGCAGTAATGTTTCCGCCTGCATCCCTGATAAACACAATCATTCATATCTCCATGTAACTTGCATGATCCAAGGCATCACAAATCTGACCCTCACGCTGCATGAGGTGGAAGGTCCTGTTATGCAACTATTATATGGAAAGATAATTGCAATGATTTCTTTAACACGTAGGTAGAACTGGGTAGAATCATGGTAAATAATTCATGGGATCCTTGGTTGGTAAGAAACATGAAAAATTTAAATAAACATGTCTGCTCACAGTCCTCACTGTCACAGTTTTTCCTCATCTCTTGTGTGGTGCTAAAATACTTATATTATAGTTGGTAGGATTTTTTTTAATGTTTTTAAAAAGACATCTCTTATGGTTGCATTTATTTGATCAGAAATACAGTAAAACTTTAATGTGAAATGTTATTAACTGCTTTATGCTTTAATCATTTTAAATGTAATTTATTTCTGTGATGCAAAGCTGAATTTTCAGCATCATTATACTGCAGTCTTCAGTGTCACATGATCAACTGTTTAATATACCTGTTTTCTTTTTTAATATTTTGTTTTTAATGAAATTAATGCAGAATATTCTTTGTGGCTTTTTTTGTGTGTGTGTGTGTGGTTTTTGTTGTTTCTAGATTTGCTGATGAATAGAATGTTTAGAATAGAATGCACAATATTTTTTGAAATAGAAATAATTTGTAACATTACAAATGTCTTTACTGTCACTTTATTATCAATTGAATGATTCCTATCTGAATCAAAGCACTTACTCGCCACAAAAAGATTGAAAAAAGAATAGAAAAATGGAAATACATTTTTCATCTGTGTTGAATTCCACATATTTCCTGAACAGGATGCAACAATCTCTAACATAAAATTATGAATTGGTAAAATGTTAGATGTTACTGCACCATAACAAATGATAGTAGATATTTTCAATTGTTAATAAAAAGGTATTTACATACAAATATTCGGTAGCAAAAACTGTTTTCAATATTAATAATACTAATAAACATATTAGAATGATGCATGCTCTGGTATAATTAAGTATTAGCATCAATATTGCCATTTCAACTGAAGCCGGATTCAGACCACAATAATACTGAACAAGAGGATTGTGCATGCACGGATATTGCAAGACTTATAACAACTTGTTGTTGTTGTTTTTTGGGATAAATCATGTTTTAGATACAATCTCAGCAGTCACTTCTGACGCTGATGCACTGGAAGCAGTTGTTGATGTGTTTCTTGGCTAATTGAGGAGTCATTCTCCAAAGGTCTTTGATGTCCAGAAGGGGCAGCGCTTTGATGGCCGTTTCTATTTAATGCACATTTAATTGCAGATCTCCGTAATACCTGCTTCTTCACTCTCTCTGCTCGAAGGCCTAATTGATGTGCTTTCTCAAACAAAGGCAGCATATTTTAATGCAGCCACAAGAAAAGAAGTCTCTTAAAAAGGTCAAGCTAACCTTAGCTCAAAATACTTGACGCAAATTAATTTACCACCAGGCGGAGAAAACAAATCGATAAAACTACATCAAGGAGCCATTTTATTATTGACCCAGGAAAGGATGGAGGAGGAAACTGTATGCAAGGAGATGAGTGAATGAATCGGCATCAGTCAGGTGTTTCGAGTCGGAGTATAAAACAATAGATGGATTGTTTTTTGTGAGCCTTTATGTAGTGGGAATGAGATCAAAAGGGTGTTGAGATCCATCAACACTCCTTCTTGAAGCGATGAGATGTTTTCAGTGGAAACATGGTGTAGTGACAAGCCAAGTTATGATTTTTTTAGCAGAGGTATATGATCGCAATCAGCAAGTTGCTTCAAGAGTGCAAGCAGAACGCAGAGGCAGTGTTAGAGGTTAATGAGAAGTCTTACACAGAGAAATGATTCATGGAGAGGCAGAGACCGAAGAGCAAGAGAGAGATAGGAATACATCTTAATCTAAGTGTCTGTTTCTGTCATGCTTTGTTCCAGGTCAAATTATGATAACTGGACAGCCAGCTTTGGCTCTATTTCACACGGATGAGTCCATCTCTCATCCTGCTACAGCCGTACACATTCAGACTTGAACAATGGCCTAGATTTCAGGAAGTAACTAGAGCAATGGAAGTGTAGCATTACTTATGGTCCTGAATCTAAATGAATAGCTGTGTGGGAAAAGCATCTCTGACATTTGAAATGCACGTACAGATTCTTTTGATTTAATAAGTCAGCTGTAAATGTACATGGATATTAAATTAAATTAATAGCTGTTAGAGGACTTAAAATAATCATTTGTGACCCTGGACCACCTAACCAGTCTGAAGTCGCTGGGGTATATTTTTTGCAATAGACAAAAAACTAAACTAAAACTAACTTACTAAATGATATTAAGTAAAGATCATGTTCCATAAAGATATTTAGTGAATTTCCTACCGTAAATATATTAAAACTTAATTTTTGATTGTTAATGTGCATTGCTAAGAACTTCATTTGGACAACTTTAAAGATGATTTTCTCAATATTTAGATTTTTTTTTTCTCCCTCAGATTCCAGTTTTATACCGTATACCGTATTTTTCGGACTATAAGTCGCACCTGAGTCGCATCAGTCCAAAAATACGTCATGACGAGGAAAAAAACATATATAAGTCCCACTGGACCATAAGTCGCATTTATTTAGAACCAAGAACCAAGAGAAAACATTACCGTCTCCAGCCGCAAGAGGGCGCTCTATGTCTTTAGTGTAGACTACTGGAGCACTGAGCAGCATAGAGCGCCCTCTCGTGGCTGGAGACGGTAATGTTTTCTTTTAGTTCATTTCTCTCGGTTCATGTCAAATTCATTTTGATAAATAAGTCGCACTTGACTATAAGTCGCAGGACCAGCCAAACTATGAAAAAAAGTGGGACTTATAGTCCGGAAAATACGGTAGTTGTATCTCAGCCAAATCTTATTTATTCAGCTTTCAGATGATGTATAAATCTCGAAAAATTGGCCCTTATGACTGGTTTTGTGGTCCAGGGTCACATTTTGTATCGTAGTAGAAATTAATTTTATGGAAAAATACTTACAGAAGTCTCTTATGCTCTGGACTAGAGTTATTTAATTAAATACAGTAAGTCTGAATGCATGATTGAATGAATGAATTAGGTATTTATGCAGTATAGTGCTTTACTACTGTACTCCCAAAGCGGTTACAATCATATGAGGTGGTCTCTCAGACCACATTTAATATAAAATATTACTGCAATATTTAAAAACAGTTTTCTATTTGAATATATTTTAAAATGTAATTTATTAATTCATTGTGATGAAGTAATACTCCAAGATAGATTTTAACTTTACTTAGCATGAAATAAATATTTGTTAAATTCAGTCATTTCATTTATTTTTATATTTTTATATGGTAATGCTTCTTAGATAAAATTATGTTTTTGAATGTTTATGAATATTACTCAAACATCGTGTTGTTTTTCAGTGTTGACGTGACGTTGCATTGTTGTTTTGGCTGTTTCGCCTGAACACGACAGTGCTTCACTCCTGTGATAAAAGGATTTACTAGGATTTATTTGATGTTTTCATGCACATTTGGTGGAAAAATACTGCTGGTGACATCAGTTTTGTATTCATGGTGCTTTGCATGAGCAGTTGAGAAAAAAAGGGGGGGATTGGAAAAACAGCAACCTGCTGGGAAGCAAAGAAAAAATGCTTTAATGGCCTGATCAATCAAACCTTCCTAATGGCTGCAGAACCGAAGACTGTTCTAAATAGCTTTGAATGATATTTGCACAGCTGTCACTGTTGAAACTATCATAATATTTTGTTTTTATGCAATGGATGTTAGCCATAGCTGTATGCTTGTTTTAGCACAGTCTAGCTGATGTAAGTTATATTCCATAAATAGGCTTGTTTTCATTTTGTGCTTCCTTATGGCCTGTTGCACACGATTTAGCCTAGAATTGATCAATTGGATATATTTAGACTTTTCTTTAGACTGTAGTTTGGATAAAGTGCCTGCTAAATTAGCAAATGTAACTTAAAGTGAAATATTTTAGTTTAATATAGCTGAGATATTGCTATAGTGTTTTTTTTTTTTTCAGGTTTTTTATTTTTGTTCATTTTACTTAGTGCACTCATAGTTTGCATGTACTTTTAAAGATCTAGCTGGGATTTGAAAATGTTTTTTTACACCTACTGTGAATTGTGTTTTGGTAGTGTTGCGTCGTTTCAGGCTGACTGTTCTCCACCTGCAGTTAAAACACTAAACATCACCATTATGACTCACAGAGACTACGGTACGTGGCTCTTTCACGCATGTGAGTGTGTGGGTGCGAGTGTGTACTGTACACATAAGGAAAGCTCTTGCTCCAGATTGGATGAGGGGCTTTTCACTGAGCCATTAAATATTCTGACTGGCAGCAGGAGGCTCAATCAACATTATCCATGTCCAAGAGGCTTGAGAAATGACTTAGCTTAATAAATACATTTTTTTAGGCTAGATTATCTGTATATTTTTATATATTACAAACATTTTTGAAGGCCTTATGATGAAACCTTTAAACCCATTCTTGCATAGACTGTTGCACTGAAGCTAGCATTTTATGTAAGGTTTTTTTTTTTTTTTTACATCGATTTACACTGGACTTATTCTGCTGATTAAGGTATTTAGATGTTATGTTACCCAACTATAGAGGACAATTTATAGCTGCTGTAAACAATGTTAGCCTAATAGGAATCTTGCTAACTTCTCTATTTTAGACTATGTCATTGAATTAGACTTCCTCTCATCTCTTCAACCGTGCTCTCCAAATCTCTGTCCCAGTGTGTATTATCTATGACTGACAGGTAAAGGAATGGCTCTAGGATTTCTGATGGGCTGTAACACACCACAATCAGATCCTTTTTGCTGTTTACAGAGCCTTGGGCTAAAACAGAGACCTAGTGTTTCCTAGTGTTTCAGTGATATCTATCTGATAGGGATTTTATACTTGTTATTCCAGAATAAGACATTACCAAATTCAGGATTCGGGATAAAAAATAATATTTGTGGTAGCATCATAGCATGACTGTGTTAGACTAGGCACAATTACCTTTTCTCCTCAAATTGTTATATAAAATAATTTATGGAGATTATGATGAAGGAAATGTCCATGCATAAATTGCCACAGTCATTATTTTAGTGGACCATTAGTCGTCTGTGATCAGTAATTGTTGTTTTGCAGTGTGACTGAAAAAAGGTCCTCATTATTGGGTAAGGCTGAATGCTATCAGTGAAGTGAATGCTTTACATATACAGAAAGTTTGGCTAATACATAAATAAATACAATAAATGTTCAATTTATGATGGTTACATGTTGCAGGTAATCCGTGAATAACATGGATCAACTATGGATTCATTTGACCCCTAATATAAATATATAAAGGGGTCATAAATATTTGTATGTACGCTTTTATTTTGTATTTTTGTTTATAAAATAAACATGCTATTTGTATCTATTGCATTCAAGAGTTATTTTATTTATTTATTTATTTTTTTGCAACAGGGCTGTAGCACCCTATTTTTTTTGCAAGTGTTTTAATTTTACATTGCAATTTTACATTTGTATTTATTTATTTATTATAATTATTTTCTTTTTTTGGATCTTGATTGAAGCACAGCATGCTGGGTCCGACATAAATGGGATATTGAGGCAAAAATGACCATAAAATAACATAAATGTCCTAAAAATTCAAGCTATGGGGCAAAAATATCCAATAATAGGTTTCGGATTTTTATATTTTCCTTTAGTTAAAGCATTATTAAACCAGAACAATTGCCATATTCCCTGAATATCAGCTCCATTGAAAATGTGATACTGCTTTTAGAGAGTAGTTTAAGAAACTAGAAGTTAGTGACTTATATTTTAATCGTGTCTGTTTTTGCACACAGCATATTGATGCACATACATACTTTTATTCTCTTGGTTGTATATAATCTGATTTGTTGAGTATACCTTTTTTTGTGAGCAGACGACTCAATAATGTGATTGCCTAGAGAATTTTAATCTGCTAAATGCCAAACCTAGTCTCTGTAATCGTATTTTATGAAATAAAACCTATTCCTGAGCCCTGTAATCCTCAGCCATATTAAAAGAGCTGAGAGGAAGTCCATACGATCAGGAGCTGAGACCGGCCGAGGGAAGGATTTCACAGTGAGATGTTGATCAAGAACTTATGGCTTCCATATTTAACCAGTCCACATTTACAATGTGCAATAAAGGCAATGTTGGCATGCTTCAATTTTCCCCATAAGAAGACGGGTAAATGTGGGAATGGATATAGGCTTTATAGTGGCTTGTCAGGTTTTGTCTTTACCCAGAATGTAGAAACACATTAAATATTCACACATTTATTAATGGCAAGATTTTAGTTGTCTTGTGCAAATATAAGAACTCCCTAAAACTGAGTCCTAAATCATTCATATGCATTGCATTTAATTTTGAACTGTTTCTTTGCCATTGATGGAATTTTCTGGCTTTCCATGTTTTCATGCGCATCAAATTTAATCAGAATATAAATCAAAACTGTTGGACATTACCAAATTAATTGTTAACCTAGGAATCTGTATAGGACTGTGAATCTTTGGGGTGTCGAGAGATGTGTTTTGGTCATCTCAATCTGGTCTGGATGTAGTCTTTGACAAAAAAAAACCTTTCTCAGCTTTTTAGCCAAAATGTATGAAACATGCCTAAATGCACGTGTAGATAAAAATGCATTAAGCTGGAATAAAACTCTCTTCTTTCTTTTGATGTATTGCATGCTCAGACATTTCTGAAAATTATTAAAAATGAATGGCAACTATAAAAAAAAAGATGGTGGGGAAAAGTGTTATGTGAAACAGAATATCTAGAGCTTTAGACTTTATTTTTAAATATTATTTAAACAATAAAATAGTACTATTATTTAATACAAATAAGAATCTAGAGTCATACACAATAACACCTCCATAATATACAATAAAAATGATTATGGTCAGCTATGATTTTCCTATTATTAAATGTTCAGACTCTAAAGCTGCAAGCTGAGCCACTGTGTCTGTTTTCTGTCCAGGTGTAAGCAGCTGACCTACTCTGATGACCTTCCCCAGATCTCTGTCGTCTTCATCTTTGTGAATGAAGCTCTGTCTGTCATCCTGCGCTCTGTACACAGCGTGGTCAACCATACCCCGGCTCACATGCTCAAAGAAATCATACTGGTGGACGACAACAGTGACAGCGGTGAGGACGCATCGCTTTATGTCCTGAAACAAATACAGCTGTTTCTCTTGTTGCTCCAGATATAAAAGCCTTGTGTAACATGAATAAACACAGTAGGCATCCTCGGTTAAACTATGACTAACCTGTTTTGGTATGCTGTAACTGTCTATGTTTTGTCTGAGCAAACAAATATTTCTGTTGTTTGGTTAGAGACTGCGCTTAAAGACTAACAAAAAGATTGAAAACAAACAGCAAGAGACAAGCACCGCAAGAGTAATCCTTTAGGTGTGTAGTCTTGCACACAGCTCAAGGTTTATAAATGATTTTTTCTAAATGAAGTATCGGACTGACTAAAAGTAGTGATGTTTCTAACTGAACATGTTTCATTACTGTGACAGCAGCAGCTCAGCTGTTCTCAAAATAGTTGAGCTTTTTTTATTTTTGGTGTCACATAAAAATATGTTTTCTGTGTCATGTTGTTTATTGCATACAACCCTGAAACCAAGCAAGGTGGAGCAATAATGAACCATTCTCTCTTCTAGAACCCTCTTCTAGAATCACTGTTGGGTTTTGTTCATGTGAGGCTTGGGTTTATGGCTGCAAAGAAGGTGCTCTTCTGTATCATAAAATGATAAATGGGATACAGGCTCGTGGACCTGTAGTGTATTCACTTTAATGATGGTTCTTATTCTGATCACAATCAAACTTTAAGATTTAAGATTCAGATTTTCAGTAGTTCTCTGAGTTCTCAGTTGAATAGAGATTCTGGAAATAGTTGCATTCTGTTTGTAGCCTTTACCAAATAAATTATACAATCAAAAATACCATTACAGTCGAAAACAATATGTTTATAAGTACATTTGAAGAGTTTATTTGCAAAAACAGATAACCCATTTTTTTATCCTGTTTTTCATTATGTAATCATGTTTTTATTGTGTGTTATTGTGTTAGTTAGCTGTATTTTGTAACCTAATCAAAATAACCCAACTGTAGTTTAAATTGAGATTAATTGGAATGCACAATGAAAAAAATAAATAATTATTTTTGAGAATTATCTGTTTTTGCAACCGAACTCTTCATTTAATATTTTTATTTATTGCTAAATATTATTATTATTATTATTATTATTATTATTATTTTATTATTATTATTTTATACAAATATATTAAGCTGCAAAAATTGTTTTTAACATTGATAATAAAAAACAAAACATTATTAGTATTTGAATACCATATTAGCATATTAGAATAATTTATGAAGATAATTTGACATTGAACACTGAAAAAAAGATATTTTGAATCATAATAATATTTTACAGTATAAAAGTTTTTACTGTATGTTTGATCAAGTAAATGCAGCCTAAATGCAGGATTATTTCAAAAAGTAAATAAATAACAAGCAAAAAAAAGAAAAATAAAATAAAAATATACGTTTGCAATATATATATATATATATATATATATATATATATATATATATATATATATATATATATATATATATATATATATATATATAAAGAGATACACAGAGAGCAGGGGCAGATGACTGACAGTACTGCTATCTTCCCAATTTGCTGTTATCTCACACGCTCAGCTTCTCTGGATGTGGCGTTTCTAATTTCATATGCTAATTTCCTGCTGATGCTTCAGCTTCTTCCAGCTGACATTAAACTATTAGCATGCAAAGGTTGCCTACTTGACCTTTTCTCTGCGCTGTAGCTTGTCGTCTCCGGTTTAGTGCTCGCACCCAAAAAACGGCTGGAGGTACAGGCCTTCACCACTTGAATAATGAATTGACCTTAGCGAGCGTGTCTCTGTCTCTCGAAGTCTTCAGTCCATTATCAAGACGTTTAATAGAGTCCCATTCTCGTGTGACACTATTCACTGAAGCCAGTAAGGTTTCTGTCTCCTTTTCTGTCCCTCCATCATCCCTGTCTGTTTGGATTAGTCTCAGCTGAATCCTGTTACGCAGGGTAGCATTCATTCTCACCTTGTGAATAATATTAAGGGACATTGCATCTATTTTTCTCATCTCATTAAACACCGAGTGGTATTGCGCCCTTGAAATTCTATTCATTTAGACGTCACTTGTAAACAGATAATAATGGGTTTCAGTCCAAATGAAAAGGAATTTAGGCCCTTTAGATGAGGAGTTTGTTTAATACTTTTTGAGGACGTTCTTTCATCTTTCACTCCAGCTAGTAAATGATTTCTGGCTTGATCCCTAAAAGCAAACTACACAATTAAGCTTCATACGTTGGGCCAAAATTTGTGGATTTAATTAGCATTCGTCCAAAAAATATAATGTTATCATCATATACTCAACTTCATGTGACACTTTCTTCCTTTAATTCTATCGGACACACATTTATTTATTTATTTCTTGTGATGATCCCTGGTTTACTAAAGCTTATTGGCACACACATACACATGCATCCATGAGGAAAATCACTTTCTTTAAGTGCATTAAATGCTGTTCCCGTGCTATATGCATCCTTCACTAGTTATTGCATATGGTTGTATATCAAGCCAGAGCTCTTGATATATGCAGATGAAAAATGATAAGTCCTCTTTGTTGATTAAATAAAGCAAAGCAATCCCTTTGCCATAGCTGATCAATCAAGATCAGCATGCACGTCAAATAGTTTCATAAAGCTCAATTTCGATCTGCAGTGTTCCAGAACTTATTTCTGCTTTTCTATTCACAGTATGATGGATGGATATTTGTTCTTCATTGATTGGTGAATGCTTATAAAATATTTCTGCCTCATGATTCTTAATTTCAATCTCATTCAGAATGCACCAGAGGGAATCCCAACTTCTGTTCTAACAGCACGTGTGTGTGAGTGTGTGTGTGTGTGTGTGTGTGTGCATGCGTACGCACTGTTCGACACACACTGAATTAAGTTTTGTGCCCGCCCTAATATGGCAGTGTCAGCGTGAATATAATTTATGAACATTTTTATGTAATGTACTTTCACATTATATTTATTCATTTAGCAGACACTTTTATTGCACTTGGGTGAATTTCACGAAAATGCTTACTTTTATTTTTTCCAAAAAATTGCATTTCACCCCCAAAATTAAAAACAAGATACAAATTTAAGTTGAGTAAAAAAAATAATAATAATAAAAATGTGTGTGTGTGTGTTTGTGTACGCTGATGAAAGCCTGTTAGAAGACAGTATTGCATTTGTATATCAGTATAAATCACATATTTATAATATTTGCTTATAAAAGTAATGAGAATGAGATTTTTTTTTCACAACACAATGGAAATCTAGGGGGGAAAGTCTTAAAAAAAAAGATATAGTCTTAAAATAAATGGTTATACTTGTTCTATGGCCACATACAAATCACAACTAAATTAGGTTCTCAGTTCATAGTTTTTCACTTAATCCTGTTCTGCACACACAGTGAGGGACAACTGCATTCTACAACAACAAAAATCCACGTAGTACAACCATGCAGTGTGTACAGAACCAGTCTGAACTAGTTGTTAATGATGTATTTAGACATGTATCAGAGTTATATCTTTTCTGTATGTGTGGTGCATGAAATCACAGGGTACATTTTAGTACATCTGCCTACTTTATTACCCCCATAAACTGGAACCCAAATAACAAGCCCAAAAGAGCATGATAAGCATTGCTTTTATCATAAGTGGGCATGTCAACCCTTCAAGCGCATAAACATAAACATGACATCTCTGTTGATATTGGTTTAGTATTTAAAAGCAGATGTGTACGTGTCCTATGAGGCAAACATAAAAAGCATCTCACCTTTTATGTAAAATAAATGTAAATCATATTCTTGGGTGATTAAATCCAGTGCCAGGGTTTTCCTTTGCACCGAAACACTAAATGTTAATCGTTCTTCTAAGCTGATGAATGAGAGGGGAGGTAGTTGTGTGCATCAGTGCCTTAAAGAGTGCTCTGTTCCTCCTTATTCCTCTCCCCATAGAAACTCGAGCACTCAGAAACCTGCAGGAGAGAGCCCAAACACTCATCTGTCTTCCTTGAGTGTGTGTATGTGTGTGTTTGTCTCTCTGAGTGTGTGTGTGTGTGTTCTCCTTGCACTCCATTTGTTTACCTCCCAGAGTTCTTATTGAATGAGGACAGATACAGTAGCTAACGCTGAGAGACTAAAGGAGTGGGGGGATTCAGCAGATTTATTTACCATGTCATCCATAGTGCCACGAAAACCTTCTCTTTATTTTATGCTATTTATGCTGAGTTTATCATACAGAATTCAACACAAGCTTCTTCCTTGAACCTGAATGCCTTTATTTTTTATATATAGAATCATGAGCGAAAGGGGATATTGACTCTTAAAAATAAAGGTTCTAAAAGGGTTTTTGTTTTTTTGGTGATGCCATGGAATAACTATTTTGGTTCCACAAAGAACCTTTGAGCATTTGTGCAATGGAAAGGTTCCATGAGACCATAGATGCTTATAAAGAGTACAGGGGTGTTTCTAGCCATAAAATATGCTTTTCACACTCTCACTCTACATTTAACTGTTTTACAGTATAATTTTTTGTCTTGTTTAGGGGGACATTTGCATCACATCTCAATTGTGTCTTGTTATGAGACAAGATCTCATAGTTTTTTTTATTATTTATTTATTTATTTTTTTGTATAGAAAAAATGCAAAATGAGTAGTGCTTAATTTAACCTATTTGGAGCTTGATGAACACAAAAAAAGCACAAAACATCACATTTCATTTCTCATCTCATTTACATTATATTAGTTCCTCTTCAGGAACTCGAGCTGCGTCAAAAGCGCTTTGGGGAACGCGCCCAGCGTGCGCGACTCTGAATATCGTGTGAAATCAGACCAATGGAAGAGCGTGACGTCACCGGCGGAGTGACGTAAGCGACCAGGAAGCTATAAAAGCACGTGCCACGCAGCTGGCGTCAGCTTCGCGTCTCTCAGCAAGCGCTCTGTGTGTGATTGTCAAACTGTTTGTCTGTGAGTCTTATTTACTGTTGTCTGTCCAGTTTAAGAGCTCCTAGACAATGCCCAAAAGCAAGGCGAAAGTTAAGCATTCTGGCGATTCCAAATCGCGTTTTAGGCTGTGTGTTCCTCCCTGCCCGAGATATATAACGGGTGGGGATACACACAACCTTTGCGTGGTTTGCCTGGGTGCGAAGCACGCCGAGTCGGCTCTCGAGGGGGCCGACTGCCCGCACTGTTTGCGGATGTCGGTGCGTATGCTTCGTTCCCGGAGGGCCCTCTTCGAGGAGGGGGCCTTCGCCAGCGTTCCCCGCGGTGCTGGTCCCGCTTCTGCTGAGGCAGAACGGCGGCTGCACTCGTGGGGTTCGCAAGTGGATCTGGTGGAGGGAATGGAGACGGGCCAGTCCCTATCTCCTTCCACTTCTGCCAGATCCGGCACCCAATCCCTAGAGTCGGAAGCACGCTCAGCGGTTCCTTCCACTCAGGGAGAGGGGTCGACGCTTCGCCTCTCTTCCTCCGAGGAGGAAGTTGATGTGGAGTCGCTCGACAGGGATTCGCCACCCCACTCGCCGCAGTACGAGGAGCTCTTGGAGGTGGTTACTCGCGCGGTGGCCAAGTTAAGCATCGATTGGCCCACCGAGAAAGCAGCTGAACCGCAGAGAAGCAAGCTTGATGAACGCTTCCTGCGCGCGAGTCAGCCACCTCCCAGCCGGGGCCTGCCATTCTTTCCCGACCTGCACGATGAGATCTCCAGGTCGTGGAAACGCCCATTCTCGGCCCGCCTCTACATCCCCTCGTCAGACTACTATGGGAACGTAGTGGGGATGGGAGAGCGCGGTTATAGAGCGATACCCCGGGTGGAACAGACGCTCGCGAGCTATCTGTCCCCCGGTGCGGCGTCGTCTCTAAAGGCCCCGGCATTGCCCTCAAAGCCACTAAGAACAACTTCGGCTTTGGTGGGCAAAGGGTATGCGGCAGCAGGTCAGGCTGGTGCGTGTCTGCACACCATGGCGGTGTTACAGGCGTACCAAGCCGATCTGCTCAAGGAGCTAGATGAGGGAGAGGAGATCAAGTCCCATGATATCTCTGAGCTAAGAAGGACCGCTGATCTCTCCCTCCGCGCCACCAAGGAGACCGCTCGAGCGATTGGGCGGTCCATGGCAGCTATGGTGGCCGCGGAGAGGCACTTATGGTTGACCCTGTCTGATATGAAAGAGCGGGACAGGGTCTGCCTCATGGACGCCCCGATCCAGCCGACTGGCCTGTTCGGCGACGCAGTCAATTCTGTCGTCGACAGGTTTCAGGAGGCCCGCAAGCAAGCGGCGGCGTTCCATAAGTTCCTCCCTCGTCGCTCCCTCGGGGCATCTGGGCGGGAGATGCCCCAGCCGCTCCCTAGCTCCTCGTACCGCGAGGCCCAGAAGCAGAGCGTCGCCTCTCGTGCTCCTCCGCGTCGGGAACGAGAGTCTCGACGACGCTCTCGGCCGAGGACTTCCCAGCCCAAACCAGATCTCAGGGCGGTTATTGAAGCTAAGAAGTCCTCGGCCAAGAAACCCTGACGCCAACAACCCAGGGTTTCAGAGGGCAGCCTCTGCTGGGGTAGAGCGGTACACACCGCAGTACACGGTGCCCGTCTCCCCTCAGCGCCCTCTGGGGGCCGGTCTGCTAACCCTGCCAGTGATCCAGGGCGCAGCAGGTCCCAGCGAGCATCGCTCTCAGTATCTTCCGCCCGTGCGCGTAGCGGGGCTGAGACGCTCGCCGCCCCTGCGGGGGCCTCTTACACCAGAGATCAGTCTCGAGAGACTGATTCCCTTAGTAGATTATTTAGCAGCGTGGAAACTACTGCCAAATGTATCTCGATGGGTCCTGCACACAGTAGAAAAAGGCTACCGCATTCAGTTCGGCTCCATGCCGCCAGTATTCAACGGGGTCGTTCAGACAGTAGTCGGCCTCAGGCAGGGTCTGGTTATGGAACAGGAGGTGAAAACCCTATTAGAGAAGGAGGCCATCGAGGTGGTCCCTCCTCAAGACAGGGAGTCCGGATTTTACAGCCGGTATTTCATAGTTCCCAAGAAGGATGGGGGGCTGCGTCCGATTATAGACTTGAGGGTCTTAAATCGTTCAGTTATGAGACTAAAATTCAGAATGCTCACAATCAAGCAAGTTGTAGCACAGATCAGGTCCCAGGACTGGTTTGTCACGATAGATCTCAAAGACGCATATTTTCATATATCCATCCTTCCACATCACAGGAAGTTTCTGAGGTTCGCTTTCGGGGGCGAAGCTTACCAATATCGAGTACTTCCCTTCGGCCTTGCACTCTCACCCCGCACGTTCACAAAATGTGTAGACGCGGCTCTGGTCCCCCTGCGCATGCAGGGCATCCGCATTCTCAACTATATCGACGATTGGTTGATCTTAGCTCAGTCAGAGCAGGCTGCGATTCGGCATCGAGATGTCGTCCTCGCACATATGGGGGAGCTGGGTTTGAGACTGAACGCCAAGAAGAGTGTACTTTCTCCGGTTCAGAGAACCACCTATCTAGGCGTAGTATGGGATTCGACCACGATGCAGGCACGATTGTCCCCTGCTCGTATCGAGTCGATCCGCATCTCAGTCGAGAGAGTCAAACAAGGCCAGTCACTCACTGTCAAACAATTTCAGAGATTGTTGGGTCTGATGGCAGCTGCGTCCAACGTGATACCTCTTGGCCTGCTGTACATGAGGCCCCTGCAGTGGTGGCTCAAGACCAAGGGATTCTCCCCGAGGGGCAATCTACTCCGCACTATCAAGGTCACGCGGCGCTGCCTACGTGCCTTAGATGTATGGAAGAAACCTTGGTTCTTGAAACAGGGCCCGGTGCTGGGAGCTCTTTGTCGCCGTGTAACGCTAGCGACAGATGCATCCCTCACTGGTTGGGGTGCAGTCATGAGTGGCCACCCTGCCCGTGGTCTGTGGAGCGATCGCCATCGAACATGGCATATCAATTGTCTAGAAATGCTAGCAGTTTTTCGTGCACTGAAGCACTTCCTCCCAGACCTAAGGGGTCACCATGTGTTGGTGCGCACCGACAACACATCGGTGGTCTCCTATATCAACCACCAGGGAGGTCTGCGTTCGCGCCCTTTGTACAAGCTGGCGCACCAGATCCTGGTGTGGTCCCAGAGCAAACTCCTCTCACTAAGAGCAGTATATATTCCTGGGAAACAAAATGTGGGAGCAGACATACTGTCGAGGCAGGGGCCGAGGCCCGGGGAGTGGAAACTTCACCCACAAGTAGTGAAGCAGATATGGAGAATATTTGGCAGGGCTCAAGTAGACCTATTTGCATCTCAAGAGACGTCTCAATGCCCCCTTTGGTTCTCTCTAGTTCATCCAGCTCCTCTGGGACTGGACGCTATGGTACAGACCTGGCCGAGGCTTCGTCTGTACGCATTTCCCCCTATTGCTCTGCTCCCGGGAGTTCTGGCGAGAGTACGCCGGGACGGGGTCCGTCTGTTGTTAGTAGCCCCGTTCTGGCCGGGCCGAGTATGGTTCTCAGATCTAGTCTCGCTCCTCGACGGCTCTCCGTGGGAGATACCGATCAGGACAGACCTCCTCTCGCAGGCGCAGGGTACGATAATTCACCCTCGCCCGGAGTTGTGGAAGCTGTGGGTGTGGCCCCTGAGGGGGCACAACTTTTAGCAGCCGGTCTCTCAACCGAGGTTGTTGAGACCCTTCTCCAATCCAGAGCTCCCTCAACGAGGAAACTGTACGCCC
This sequence comes from Carassius auratus, assembly GCF_003368295.1. NCBI lineage: Eukaryota > Metazoa > Chordata > Actinopteri > Cypriniformes > Cyprinidae > Carassius > Carassius auratus. Next base: position 1,022,624 of record NC_039272.1, on the reverse strand, counting down.
TGAGGTGGAAACTCTTCACCTCATGGTGCAGAGACCGCCAGCTAGACCCAGCAAACTGCCCGATTGGTACAGTTCTGGAGTTTCTACAGGCTAGGCTCTCTGCAGGGTTGACCCACTCCACGCTGAAGGTTTACGTGGCGGCTATTGCGGCCTACCACGCCCTTCTCGATGGCCAGTCTTTGGGAAGACACCCCTTAGTTACACGTTTCCTCCGCGGTGCGCTGAGGCTGAAACCTCCAGTACGGTCCCGTATTCCCCCGTGGGACCTGGTGGTGGTGTTAGAGGCAATGTGCAGACCCCCTTTTGAACCTATTCAAGATATCTCAGACAGACACCTTACACTTAAAACCTCCTTTCTGTTGGCTATCACCTCTCTGCGGAGAGTAGGAGACCTTCAGGCCCTCTCTGTGGCCCCTACTTATCTTGAATTTGCACCAGGCATGACTAAAGCGTTCATATACCCTCGAGCGGGATATGTTCCTAAGGTTCCCTCTGTTACACCACAACCCGTCGTACTGCAGGCCTTCTGTCCTCCTCCCTTTCGGGAGCCCGACCAGGCGAAGCTAAATTGTATGTGTCCAGTTAGAGCGCTGGACGCATACGTCCACAGAGCTGCCCTGTGGAGAAAGACCGATCAATTGCTTGTATGCTACGGTCCCCCCAAGAGGGGTTTTCCTGCTTCTAAGCAGACTATCAGTCGTTGGATAGTCGAGGCTATCAACGCTTCCTATGAGTCCTCTGGTCGTCCCCCGCTGTCGGGAGCCAAGGCTCACTCTACCCGAGGTATGGCGGCCTCCAAGGCCTTCCTAGCAGGTGTATCCATGCTGGACATCTGCAACGCTGCGGGATGGTCCACGCCCTCCACGTTTGTCAGATTCTATGGCCTAGACATGCCAGTCACTCCAGGCGCTTCAGTCCTCCTGACCTAAGCTGTGCTCTTCGGATACACACTAGGCAGGGGTTTGGTAGTCTGGCGGCGTTGGTACTCGTTCCCCAAAGCGCTTTTGACGCAGCTCGAGTTCCTGAAGAGGAACGTCTCTAGGTTACGTATGTAACCCTAGTTCCTCGAGGGAACGAGACGCTGCGTCTCGGAGCCATACCCCCCGGCACCCCTGCCGGCGCTTGCTGGTACTCGAAGCTGACGCCAGCTGCGTGGCACGTGCTTTTATAGCTTCCTGGTCGCTTACGTCACTCCGCCGGTGACGTCACGCTCTTCCATTGGTCTGATTTCACACGATATTCAGAGTCGCGCACGCTGGGCGCGTTCCCCAAAGCGCTTTTGACGCAGCGTCTCGTTCCCTCGAGGAACTAGGGTTACATACGTAACCTAGAGACGTTTTCTATCTAAAGCGACGTACAATTGAGGAAATACAACAAGCGATTCATCTAAAAATAAGGCAAATAAACACAAGAAGTGCTTGTGATACAAAGATTTAGACATTGGGCCTCATTCATGAAACACGAACGGAACGTTTTTTATTTTTTTTTTTTGTGTAAATCATTAAAAACGTAAACTTTAGAATTAATGAAAATGTTTTTATTTTCAAAATGTTAGTTAGGTACAAAAGATATGTACACCTGCTCCCTATCACATGTAAATAGTGCGCAAAACTGCGCAGAACTGTGTTCTTTTTGGCAAACTGAGGACACCAACCTTTCCTACTTTTACAACGACTTCAACAGTGGAGAAGTCAGTATTACTGCTTACTGCTTTTTTATATTTAGTAAAATTCTTAAAAATGAATATTAGTAATATGTTGTCGCCGTGGATATTCCATATCATAGCAACTAAATCGACTCGGTTAGAAAAATGTACCACCAAAATGTTCTCCAGCGCCACTAGCTGGTCTTTTTAAGAGGAGTGCTTGACATTTTCTCAGCAGGTAAAACTCTCTTTGGTGAACGCACGTTATTGAATGTTTATTGTTAGGCATATGGCTTATTAGTCTTTTTTGCATTTATGCAATATACCGGAGCAAAACCAGAGAATGACGACTAGAATATTTCTCTGCGTTCCTGGACATGCAATTTGCATAGCTGTAATTCATATACGGGTATTATGGTAATTGTGAATGAGCGTGCACAAGAATGATTGGAGTTCATTAACATACACATGTTTAACTATCAAATCTGATATTTATGAACGTTTGTGAATCTGGAAGAAAGTTTCGGGAAGGTCTGTTTTACGCGCAAATTGCTCATAATTTACTCATGCATGTTTCATGAATGAGGCCAATTGTTTTTATTAGAACAAGCTAGACAGGTTAAGGAAAGAGCTAGATTAAGAGAAAGCAATGATTTATTTATTTTTATTTTAGGATGATGAAAGAGATTTGTTTTCAGCTGTCGCTTGAAAATTGTCAGAGAGCATTATTCCAGATGGGGGTGGGAGGATTATCCCACCAGCCAGGAACAGTGAATGAAAACAATGTTCTGGAAGGTGGTTTTGTGCCTCTCTGTGATGATACCACGATGCATTGCTCACTTGTAGATCTCAGGCTTCTGGAGGGAAAATAGATTCCTAAGAGTGAGTGGAAGTACAGTAGGAGGGTCCTGAGCCTGTGGCTCTTCTATACACAAGCATCAGTGTCTTGAACTTGATGTGAGCTCCGATTGGTGATAAAAACAGGTTTGACCTGGGTCCTTTTGGGTTCTTTTCAGACCAGTTGTGCCACTGCATTCTGAATCATTTGTAGAGGTTTGAATGCACATGATGGAAGCAGAGCACTGCAGTAGTTCAGTCTAGAAATAACAAGAGCTTGGACAAGAAGTTGTTAAGCATGCTCCGTTAGGACTGTCCTTGGTATACCAGTACATTAGCATTCAGAATTGTTTTTTATAAATAAATTACAGCACAGCTGAGGGACTACTGTAAAAACAGATAAAAGCAACACAACTATTCAAATTTTGGTTCATATAACTCTTCTTTTTTTTTTTTTGCAAATGCACAAATTTTTGCAATAGTTTTTGATGAATTTATAAGATCAAAAAACATGAATAAACAATGCCTTCACAATAAAACCTGTGCATAAAAGGAAAATAAATAAAAGAAGCACAATATGGCATGAAAAAAAAGGGTTTCCAAGACAATGTGATCTTCATGTAATAAAAAGACAAATGTCGAAGTCCCTGTTATTGATGTAGGAGGTTTGGATTTCCTTCCTTCACATGCTCTGTTTTTCTCTCGTAGTGGAGCTGAAGTTTAATCTGGATCAGTACGTGAACAAGCGATATCCCGGCCTGGTGAAGATCGTGAGGAACAGTAAGAGAGAGGGACTGATACGGGCCAGGATCCACGGCTGGAATGCAGCCACTGCGCCTGTTGTGGGCTTCTTTGACGCCCACGTGGAGTTCAACACAGGCTGGTAAGTGGGATTCACTCTTTTATTATTTAATAAGGCATTGTCTCGCCACTCAGAATATCACTGTTGTGCTTCACATGACAAAGGCTTGATTTAGCGGAGAATATTCATCATGACATCAATGGAAGCTTAGACTTCAGTGAGGAAGGCAGCCTGATGGTTTTTTATCTAAAGCATCCGTCAAAAATGAACTGATAGATTAATGATCTCAGAAATGGATGAATGAGATGTGCCCCATATTAAATAACCTTTTTCCTCTGATGTGTAATGGGCTTCCCTGCTGAGAAGTCTGGTATATTCTGTTTAGTTCTGGTTTAATTAGAACCGGTGTTCAAACCACAGTCCAGGTAGAAGAATAAAGTCATTATTTGTTGCCTCCAAAAACACAAAATGACTCTAATGTGCTGAGAGTTGTTGTACCCACTGCTCTCACAATCCTTAAATGAACTCAAGCATCCTTCATCTGTCACCTCCATCCGCTCGACAGCAATGAGTTCTCATTAAAGCCTCCCATTAGAGTAGTATGACCTCCATTTGGGAATTATGGATTAACCATTAATGAGCTTTTCCTCTTTGTTCCACAACATAAACATTTAATGGAGAGATGATCACTGAATGGGGCCACCTTCTCAGGTGCATGATGCCAGATCTGCGGTCGGAAAGACAAGAGGTGCATACCTCATTTTGGAGCCAAAATTAAATTAGAGTTTTATTATCACTTCCCTCGTGCAAAACTATTTCATTTAAATGTGTTTTCCTTCTGTCTAATCTTCAAATTTCAAGGTGTGTAATGAAACAGTCGAAAATTAAATGCATTTTAATTTTGTATTTAAGAGATGTTATATCATAATTTATTGCATACCCCCTTAAGCATCATAATTTTGTTTTTCGTGCCGATTTTCCACCTTCTTTCTGGCTTAGAATTCTGCTTTTAAGAAACACCCTCATTAACATGTAAAACAAGCAGAAGTTTTGAAATTAGCATATGTTTTCACAGCACACCGATGTCTTGTATGTCAAAAAGATTAAGGAAAATATGATTCCTCATCCCCTTTTTAACATACCGTTAGCTCACAAATAAAATCTCTTCTGAAACATGATGAACTCTTTTAAATTGACAATTGCACTATATTCCTATGTACATGTTGTTCCCCCATGTTTATTTTGTTAAAACACATGCAAACACACACACACAAACACCCACACACACACATATATATATATTTGATGCATAGTTGAGAACTTTTTTCTATTTATAGAAACATCAAATGTTAAACTTTGAAGTAACTTGACATAACCACACTTACAAGCACAGCTTCAAAGAAAAGTTGATTTCATATTGGCAGCACACTGTGCTGGATGTTTGACAATTAGCACTTTGATATATTAGTTTCAAAGCAAATGGAGGCAACTAACAGAATTCCAAAGAGGCCAATTAGTCAATATATGAACCGCGAGAGCATTGGTTACAGAAACACTGAAAGTATTTCATGTGTTAAGGACAGCAGTTTTTCAAATGTAGTTTTTTTTAGCAGCTCTGGGAGGATGATGTATGAGGTTGTGCATGTGACGGTGAACCTACGACATTCTTCTTTACAAATTCTTCTTTTGTACTTCTAATTCATGAGCGTTGTTTTGTTTCGATCTCTTCGCTACGCTTCTGCATTCGGCAATTCTGAGCAGCACATGCGCAAAGCTAACCTCATACGTCATTCCCCCAGAATGCTTAGTTTACAACAGTGAGCAAAAGCTAGATTAAATTATTATGTTTTACATCGATTCGCTAGAGGACGGCTTTGTTCACCCCCCGGAGCTGTATGAGACACTTTTTTTATGGATGGGCACTTTTTATTTAACTTCTTTTGGATTGAAGCAGTGCAACTCCCGCTGACTGCCATGAAACAGCTTGAGAGATCAAAGACGATATTTTATATAACTCTGGACTGGATTCGTTTGAAAGAAGAAAGTCATATACACCTAGCAGGGCTTGAATTTCGGCGTGGGATTCTGTATAATTCTACTGATTCCCACAGTTTCCGTCTTTGTAACAGGGAAATTTCCTCAAATATTTGAAAATATTGTGAAAGACGCTTGCGACAGACAGAATGTGTCATTTGCAAATGCTTTTGAGTCTTACAATTTTAAACATTCATGTGCTCAATTCAGTACTTGCACGCTCTGTGACTGAGACCATTTCTGTGAGCCGTCCCACACCCAAAGCGTGCACACATAGAGATGCATCTGAGAGCATGCGCCTTTTTGCGCGTAAATGACCAAATACAATAAAAGTAAGTCAATGTGCCCGTCTTGATGAGTATTCATGTAAACAGTCGATTTTTACGAAACATTGTCGGTGTACAGGCTATTACGTTAATGTTAACAGTTGAAAAGCAAAACTTATGTGTAACAGTTTGATCCGTGCATGAGTTCTTAAAGAGACAGCAACCTAAATAAACCTGCTGGTCTTTCATTAATGTTTATTTACATACATTGAAGACTAACCAGTAAAGTTAAATATATTATTTCTGTACCTGAATATTACTGTTATACCTACCTGAAAAACGAAATGCATAGTTAATTTTAGTTGTATCTTGTAATTTTGTTTGTTTGTGCCATTGCTTGTCATTAATCTATTCATATTTTATTACTATTTTAATACATTATATATTTTTTAAGTATCTTCCTCACTATATAAATACAAATCAACAACATTATAAATTGTAAAACACAAATACACTGGGTGACAAAACATTTAGGTTGGATGATTGTAGTTTAAAAATATGTCAAAAAAATAGCCCCCCCACTCCAACAACCCACAAGAGACTAGAGGAATCCCCCCCTCCCCCCATTTTCCAAAACGAAATGGGATCTGACCTAGGATGACTTGAGAGAGAGAGTAATTTACGGGCTATTTCTTTATTTTTTGGTGAACTAAACCTTTAAATGGCATGCAGACTGTGCTCAGCTCAGATTTTGTGGCTGTGTTTTACTGTTTATTAGTAATTTCATTATTAAATGAAAGGAACTGAAACAACCCAAACAGAGTGTGCAGATAAGCAGTGCTGTCAGTAAGCGCTAGTTTTTGCTTTTCCCAAGAGGATATGTTTTACAGGACAGTTGCTAAGTGGCACAAAAGTAGCTTCTCAAATATGACCACAAACCTCAATCCTCTTCACTAGAGAGAAGAAAAAAAACACTGTATGTCATGAGCTTCACAAAGCTCAGATTTATGGCAGGGCTGCTGTTCCAAATCCTCTTGTTTCCGAGACCAACACACAAAGACATAACCTGGTGTATTGAGCATAAAACCAGGATCCCTGGGCAATGGAAAAGGTATTATGGCCTGGTGAGTTATCTTTCAACCTCATGTCTACCTCCCGACAGGCAAGTCTTTTCAACTCAAATCACTGTTGCCACCTTTTATGCACAGAGGGGATCAATAATATTTTAGGCATTTTATGGTAGACACGTTGTGCATGACATTGCAATGGCCAAGGGACATTTTTTTTATGTAATATATATATATATGTTTTTGAAAAAAGTCTCCTATGCTCACAAAGGCTGCATTTATTTTTGTTCGCAAATAAATGTTTTTATTGTATATTTTGTCAAATAAATGCAAATACTTCTTTCACTCTCTTTTTTACCGACTGCAAACTTTTGAATGCGAGTGTATGCATCATTTTATTATTCTGCATGTTCTGTGTTATATGTCATGGACAAGTACAATAAGTTTTTATTATAACAGATTTTGGCATGGGTGAATTTTGCAGTCACTTTGGTCCACATAGCTGCTGTTGCAAATGTGTAATTTAGTTTGTCGTCTGTATGCGCTAGCTTGTGAATTATGTAATTTTCTAAAGGTGTTTCAGTCTTCAGTGTGAGTGACATTTGTGAACAGCACATAACAAATTATACCACAGCCTGTAATTCCACCCTCATTTCAGCTGGTTGGCCTGTCTGATTCAATATGTATTGTGTGTGTGTGTGTGTGTGTGTGTGTGTGTGTGTGTGTGTGTGCATGACGTTACAGTACAGCTAGTCCAGTTGGTCATAAATTGCACCCACTGTGCCTTACACAAAACCTTTTCTTCAGCACAGAGCACAGTGTTCTAAACTCATTCATTATTCATGACGTGTTGAGGCAAAGTTGAATTGGAATGACAGAAATAAAACTTTTCAAACAAGACTTTGTCAAGCCAGTATTCAAAGTTTGCCTTGCCAAATGAGCATTTCTAGCTAAAAACGACCGTTTATAGCATTTTGCAAAGGCCCATCCATTGATCACTGGTTGAAAGATCCGTCACATTACAATATATTGCATTGGAAAGATTAAGCTACAGTATAAAGGGCAAACTGAAGAACTACCATAAACATTGGAATCTGTTTATTCCGTTTCTGGAAAATAGGCAAACATTGGCACAGACAGTGTTAGATATCTCTTACTCTACTGATTGATATGTATATGTATGGTGTGCTTTTGTATTTCAAAAATATGTGGATGTGTAATTTGCATAATAACTTCTGTACCTCTGTATTTGATTTTTGTATGGGGAGGGGGGATAGGAGTTCAAATAAAATTGAGAAAAAATAAAATAAAATAAATAAAATAAAATAATTATATATATATATATATATATATATATATATATATATATATATAATTATTAATATTATTTTTTTTTTCTCAACATTTTCATGCCATCTTCTCTTTTCTTTAAAAATTTTTTTTTATGTTTTCTTTTTTTTATGTCAACTTCCTTGCAGTATTAATTGCCGTTCTGAATCTTATTTTTTGCTTCAATTAAAATTCAGCTATTTAATTTGCAATGTCATACCACCTTGATTTATACACATTCTGTGCATTTTATTTGCATCTCGTGTTTCTTTTTAGAATTTTTCAGCTGCCTGAAATGAACAAGATCTACTTTTGCATTCCTAGTCACAATCGCTGTGTTTTCAGTCTGCATTGTAAATATATGCCTATATTGTATAGTATCAGGTTCCTGACAGAATTTCATTATTAATAAAACAAGTTTGACCTTTATAGAGTGGCCCAGCACAGTGTTCTGTGGACTGGCAGGATTAGCTGTGATTGTATGAATACAAGGAGAAGGCCTCAGGTGAGCATTATTGATTATTCATGACTTAGGTCTTTTATCATCTGCTGATGAATTCTAAAATGCTGTGTGTGTGTGTGTGTCATTAGATGCTTGACTGATAACTCTTGAGCCCTCATCTGAAGGCCAGCTTTTGTTTTTTATTTTTCCGAAAGTTATGTCCAAACTTCCACCGCTGTAACCTTTTGCCCTGTGTCCTGTTCTCCCAGTCCCCCTTGTTCACCGTTGTGTTTGACACGCTCATTCTCTGATCTCTCATCTCTACGCCTGCTTCTCTTGATCTCTATCTCTCACACCTTTTCTCTCTCCTTCAATTTCTTCTCCGCCTCAGGATTCTGCGGAGCCCTGTTTGATTTAGACACAGTCTGAAACTCATTATAAATATGGTTCTAGATTGACTCTGAAAAATTTATAGCAACAACAAAAACATCATAAAGTCCTGTTGGTCTATGTCCCACAACAATATGAACAAGCGTGCAGTAGTTGTTTATCAGCTTCCTCTGTGAGTGGAACACTTTGATCTTTTGATATGTTTTAAGAGCTGAAGTGTGTAATTTTTTCAGGTTTAAAAATACTTTATGTCCCAGTTTAGTGTGCTGTGCTGAACTGTAAGTAAGCCATTCTAAGGTTGACTTCTTGAAGACTGTAAACACTGTCTGTGATTGTTTGAATTGTCACACAGCTCTTTTCCCTATGATTTTGAGTTTAGAGTTGGAAGCGGGACTAAACAATGGAAATGGGGAGGTTGGAGTGTTTGGAAGAACTGCAAAAAATCCTGAAAATCGTTATGTTTGCTCTTCTCTTTGGGCCTATAAATGGCACACATATTACACACTTCTGCTTTATCGATTTTGTCTTTTGCTGTGTGTGTGTGTGTAGAAGGTTTTGCCTACATTGTGAAGACCAAACATCCCCAAGACGAATATAAAACCTGAAATCGTCTGTATTATAGGAACCAGACAAGTTTTAGGGGACAGTAAATATCACCAGTTCTTCACTAATATAGTAAAACAAATGAGTGTGTGTGCATGTACACATGAGTTATGGCAATTTAGGAAATCTTTCAAATTCCTTATAACGATTTACTGTCCTTTCATGTACAAAAGCAACCAAAAGCTCCCAGAGATTATTGCTGAATTGGATGTAAATTGTGAACAACAGGCCATTTGTATGCTTTCACCTTTGCTTCAGTGGATGTGATAACTGAAGCCATAAATATATTCATAAAGAAATGTGCCAAAACATTGTATTCTTCATATTAAGCCAATATAGGATGGCAGAGACTGATAACTGAGATGGATTATGTGGGCCAGAATGTGACCTTGTTGAAGCTGGACTTGGCTGCTCTTGTTCACAGTGGGTGAAGAGAAGTGTGTGTGTGTGTGTGTGTGTGTGTGTTAAAGAGCCAGAAAACATGTTTTAGCTGACTGTTAGATGTGTGTTGCAGAGCTACAATGTAAAATTGAAGTTCACTTAATTCATGTTGGGACTGGATGAATCCTTTTTGTTCAATTGAATTGTATAACTGAGACTAGACTCATATTCAGTTATGTTGGACATTTAATATAACTGGACGCTTGGCACTCTTTTTTGTTGTTGTCTTTTTCTCTATAAAATCTTTTAGTAATCATCATAAATCATATATCATTTGAAAGATTAGAAGCCCAAGATTCATCCTGTGAAAACGTCACCTCCCCCTTAGTGGGCAGGGTCAAGTGTCATAAAACATAATGCATTACGGTCTTCTAGAACCAAAACTTTTTTATAATCTTGGCAACAAACATATCATTGGAAAGGTCTGAGTCTCAGGATTTCATAATTGGTGGTTAATTTGAGATAGAAGTAAAATTCACAGAGAAATCTAGAAAAAAATTAATTAAGCAAAATTCAAGCAAAAATTACAGCATTTAAGTTTGGATAGTGCACTTTAATACCTATTTAAAAAATGGCGGGTGACAGTTAAGGGGTTAAAATAGCTTCTGTAGAGTAGAGCTTATGGTTCGGTTGTAGGATGTTTATGGCTTTTTTGCTTCCCTGTGGTAATGATTGTGCATGGACAAACTACAGATGTATTTCTAAAATTAAGATTAGTTTAAGCACATGCCTTATAAAAAAAAATTTGAAAGCTGAAAATTATGTACTTATTTACAAAATTCAGTGTTAATTTTACTTTCAAATCTTGCAAAAGAAAAGTAAATTTTACTTAAACATTTTTTTTTTTCAGTGTAGTTTCAGTTTAGTTACGATTGGTTTGTCTAATGGTTATGGCTGAATCCCAGTTCTCATACTTATACTGCACACTAAAAGTAGAGACTTGATAGCATGCTATATTACAAACTACAAAAACAAACAAACAAACAAATAAACAAAAATAACTTGCAATGGTTTGAAATCTGGGAACATTTAGCATACAGATTTCAGTGTATTCTGGTTTGGGATTCAGTGATCCTTGTCTTGAATACTATACAGCATGAATAGTTTGTGAAATGGGATTCACCCTTAAACATTATGCAGAGAAACACAGATCAGTTTAAATCTACATTTAATTATTTCAATACAATGCAATGCATTAATGGTGTTTACCATGGTGATGATGTGAATGAGTGATGTCCATGAGATAATATTTTACTAGGGCTGGGACTCGATTAAAAAAAATAATCTAATTAATTAGAGGCTTTGTAATTAATTATTCGCATTTTAATCGCATATAAATATTTGACCTCAGAACAATGAGAAGTATTTTTTTTTTTTCACATGGATTTATAGTATACCATTGAATAATGACTAAATACATAAGCTTAAGCAACAAAATATTGTTTATTTTTGTTCAACCAAGTCTAGCAGACCAGTGCAATGTTTGCCATTAAGTGTAGCAATAGCATATTTAGAAACAATTTAGAAATAGTACATTTTAGAAATTCAGGAAGCTTATAGGTGCTGGAACCTTCTGTAAAGTGTTTTTTAAGTAAAACCAATACTGTCAATTACATTCAGAACATTGGAAACACTGACTATTAGAAAACATCTCTCTGTTGCTTCAGAGGCCATAACATACTAAGTCCAACTCTCAGTAACCTTGGCCAAAACAATAAAGAGTTCAACATAAACTGTTGCACCAACAAAATAATACATAGTTCAACATAAAGTGTAAAGTCCACGCTAGCTGCTATATGTTTTGCGTTGAGGTGATACTTGAGGCTCGATGTGCTGCTGCGGTGATATGCGAACGCTAGTTGGTGCGCCAGTATAATCGGTCCTCCGAAACGCGTCCAGTGAGAAAAGTTCCGCGGTGCAAAAATAAGTTATTAAAAATGTGGGAATTTTTTTTCTGTAATTAATTAATCTTAGTTAACGCGTTATTTTTTGTGCAATTAATTAATCTCAATTAACCCGTTAAAGTCCCGGCACTATATTCTACATGTACCACACAGTTACTTATTGATCAGAGAAAGCACTCTCAAAATCAATAAAACACAATCATAACACAAATAAAATCTCTTTGGATCACATTCATTTTAAACACATTTCTGCAAGTTTATAATGGATAGACGGACAGACAGATAGATGGGTCGTCACTCAAAGACTGACTTCTATTCGCTCTGACCTCAGTGTCTCAATGAAAACATTAATCAATACACAGCTTTCACTGGGATGAGCTCTAATGAACATTTCAAGCAAACCTCCAAGGATTCATGACCTCGTTCCTCCCTACGAAAGCCTTTCTGTATATCCGTATACCATTCAGTTACACTACTGGAATCAGCTTTTGATTGCTTAATCAGTAGTTTTTCAGATGTTTACATTAGCTCAGGAAGCGAATCTCAGGATAAAAATGATTTACAGTTTTTCATCCGGCTGACACTTTTATCCCAAACAACTCACAGTACAGTTATTGCATGAACAATGAGAGGTTACGTGTCTTGCTGAAGGGCACATGGTTGATAGTTTATAGATTTCCCTCTGTACAGGGTCAGATGAGATTGAATATTTAACCACTAGGCTACATCACTAACCGTTTAAATATCAATTTAAAACTGTGGTTCAGTAAATGGTTTAATTATTTGTATCTGGAGCCAGATGTCTGCGAATGTGGGTCAGTATTTTTTGTGCAGGCATACACTAATTTGTTTTAAAGGACCAAGATAAGAAATCAAGTGAAAGCTAAGAAGAAATTAGATTTGTGATGTTGGTAAAATATCTCAATATGCTTTTGTTGGTGCCTTTTTTAGAGCCTTTGATGTGATATTGTCAGAACTAAAGACCTGCACAGTTTTATATTAGTTTGCATGCACCGTTGAAGACTTTATGGAGCCGCTTTACATAATTGTTGATTCACCTTTTACCACACTAATCTACTGGAACCTGATGAAGAATTGCAGATGAAATATTTGAAGTGATTAGAGCTAATGAAGTATGAGGGATGAGCATTTCTGAAGTCAGTCAGTTGGAAGTACAAACACACTAGGCTACTTGCAAAACACAGCTACATGTTCACAGCGAGAGGTTCACTGCCAGGCCTCCAAACACACACACACACAAAAAAAAATATAAATAATAATAATAAATAAAAGCTTAGGACCTCAGTTGTCGCTAACCCTGAAACAACATACAGAACTATCAAATGTTGCTATAATTTGATTGCATCATATAATAATTGCTGTTAATAGTGTTTATTGTTTATTCTGTTTGATTATGTCTTTAATAGTTTTTTCTGTACATTTCTGCAATATGCACATAAACTGACAGTCACCACTGATAAGCTACTACTAAATATTGTAGAAACTACATTTTTCTGTAACGTTGTTTTGCAACGTTGATTTGTATCCTAAAAAGCGCTATACAAATAAACTTTAATTGAATTGAACTGAATACATGGCAAAGCCAGTAATTTATTTGATCCCTCTACACATATTGCACATTTGTTTACATTGTGTAAAATAAAATAGTCCTTGATTCTGATTGGTTGAGCCATGTTCGAAGTCGCTTCACTGGAGAAAATACGGTCCTTGCTGCAACCCATTCCTCTGGCCTTTTATCTCAATCCAAAGTGGAGAAAATACACAAAGGATGAATTGTAACTTAACAATTGAACTTTATATAGTTTTATTTTGTATAGTTTTATTTTGCTGCATATTATGCTCACCTTTCTGTCATCCATTGTAAGCAGTGTAGCTTGGGGTGAGTTTTCTTAGCTCTGTGTTGTCTGATTTGTAAAGCATCTGGCACTGAGACAATCTACAGCAGCCACTGCATGCCAAGCACAACTGTACAAAAACTCTCTAACGCCGGCCTAGTGGTGAGAGAAATCATGTCAGTGATGGGGCATGAATGTGAATTGTCCCTGCAATCTTTCTGGCTCTCTTAACTACAACGAAAGAAGATGCTGGAGCAGCATCCTCGCCTCTGGCATGCACAAATACAGCAAACCTGTACAGAATCAGTAACTCTGTTAGACATATTTGATATGGCTTTTTGCTTTAATATATGATGTAAAACAGTGGTTCCAAATTTATTTTGAGGACCATACCCCTATCATATATCAAACCACCCTAGTGGACCCCTGTCCAACCCCACCCCACTGTCACCACTATATTTCAATCACATTTTCAACATCAGTATTTATTTGAGTCCACTTTTTAACTAAAATAACTTTTTTTTTATTTGCATTAAAATTACACAATCATCAAACACAATAACGTTGACTTGTGAAATGTCAGTATTTAGAACATTATTTACACATTTTATTAACATTTGTCGTTGCTGAATTTAACTTTTCAACAAGGATTTACATTTAAATACCATTGTGTTGCTTTTGTTTGTGGTCAGTATTTTAATAACATGAACAGTAATACCTAAATGCTTTGACATTTAATTGTACATTCATTTATTTACTTTAATAAAGGTCCATCTAAATGTAAAATAATCTATTTTATTTTCAATGTGAAATTTGCACTTATTTATCACAAACTATAATACTGTACTTTAAAAAAATGCATTAAAATTAACAGTCATCAAACACAATAACACAAACATATTACAATAGATAGAGTACTTTTAACACATTTTAATGGCAGTTTTCGTAATTGAATTTAACTAAAGGATTAAATCCCATCCTGACATTTCCTTCTCCAAGTGGTCAATTTTCTTCATGAAAACAGAAACTCGATCATACATGTGCAAGACAGATGTACTGTATCTGTACCTTGCAGTTCCAAGTTCAAATCAATCAGCCTGCTGAAAATATCCACCAGGTAAGCTAAGTGTGCCAGCCAGTTGAAATCTTTCAGCAAGTGGATGCAAGTGCTCAGAGAGAAAATCGCCAACTTGCTCCTGTAATTCAAACAGTCTCTGAAGTGTTTTTCCTCTCGAGAGCCAGCATACGTCAGTATGCAGCAGTAATTGATGGTGCTCGGTGCACAGTTTTTTAAGCAGCCTGGAATTCAGAGCTCTGGGTTTGATTAAATTAATGATTTTATTTTCATTAAGGACTTTGTTTAATTTCAGGCTAAGTTGTTTTAAAGTTAAAGCCTCCCTGTGAATTACTCAGTGCATTGTTTTGATGCCGGGATGCACCTGCTTGACACTCGAGACAAATCCATAGATCCGCCCCGTTATCAATGCTGCACCATCCGTGCATATGTGGGAGCACATCTGCCAGTCTACAGAGTGTTGTGTGTAAAATGAGTCCACAACACTATATATGTCCTCACCAGCACTAGCTTAAAGAATAGTATATGTTAACTGATATCGTCCATGTCCTTGTAGCGAACAAATGCAACCAATTGTGATTCGCCACTAATGTGAGTTGACTCGTAAAGGAAAGGAAAGGATGTGACGTGTAGCCAAGTATGGAAATAACCCATTAGAGAGATGTGATTTGAATATACCTTGACACTGAAGGAATTTAGACAGGATTGGTTGTATAGGCTTCTTGAAAATGACATTACTTATTCATCATATTTAGTAAGTGATTAATCATTGTGTTTATGGTTAAATTAACATGAGTGGCACTGCAAGTGGGCAGGCTTCAACCTAATTTAATGAGTTTACTATCTTATATGAGCTCATGCATTTAAAGAATATAATTTTGTGGAGTGAAAAACCATGATAGAATGCTCTTGGGAGCATTTTGTAAATATGTAATATGAAAAACGCAAGCCTTTTAACAGGATGAGGCTAACACAGCTTCACCGTGACAGGCTGCAACATGTCCGAAGGCGATAAATCTATCCCAGCTTCTAAGCTGCTCAACAGATCCATAATGTGTTTAAAAACAACATGTAAAATGTTTTATCCTTCATCGTGCTACAGGAGAGAAAGAAAAAAGCTTCGGGGAACATCTTGCCCCAGTCTAACCAGGCACTGTTCCCAAGCAGACACAAACAGTTCATGGGATCTTCACAGTGAACGAGGCGAGATTTCATTTTCTGATAGAGGTACATGAGAGAAAGTTTCCTAATTCGAGATATGTCACACAGGGGTTTCATCAGCTGTGGAGAATGGTGGGCTAATCTCTAAGGACTGTGTTTCTTGGCTATCTGTAAAGGGAGGAAGACAGGGAGGATAGTAGGACTTACCTCCATAAAATGACATGCCAAGTCAAGCACAGTGGCTGATCCAGACCCGTTTACTCGACTGTGCACGTGGTGCAGCGCTTTATTGTTTCTACTAAGAGTATAAGTGATTTATGATGTACCCCGTAGACTTTAGTCGTGGTAAGTGCCATATTTAATTTGACATGAATTAAAACGTGGTTGTGAGGGATAGACATATCGGTTGTGGGACTTACTGTCTTGCATCTAAATTTGTTTTCAGCACTTCATCATTGAACAGATTGTGCATCTCTATTATCAGTGTTTTATTTTGGTATTATTTATTATATAATGTATTAATAGTGTCAAATAGGTCTTAAATGTAATTTAACATTGTCAGACCTGACATTTTAAATGTGGCATTGATGCTGCTTTATTGTATATGGCTGTCAGTCTAAGGCTGTTATACAACAGTAATAAGTTTAGCATTTCTGATGTTATGTCTGGCACATTCATCTGTTTGAAAAGATCCAGACGAATCCTGTGGGTAATGAAAGAGCTGATCACTGTTGCCCTTCCACGCACCCTGTCTCATATACCAAAGAGAGTCCCTTTTGTAATTAATCCCAGCAATCACTGGCAGCTCTGTTAGTAATGAGACAGGGTTTTAAAAATTGGACATTCAGCTTTGAGGAGGCAATGCAGCATTTCCATTTTCCTGTCTATATTCTCAAAGTTTGTTTGTTAGATGTTTTTCTTATTTCCTCCTTCTGTTTGCTCCCTTCACACTGTCTACTGTGGCACTTGATATGTGTGTTTCGAGCTGATTCTTATGTAGCTCTCCAGTTCATGCCGTGACACTGTGATACTCCCTCCCTCTTTCTTTTGTTTTTGTTCTCTTTTGTGACTTCCAAGAGTAAATCAAGCGTGGGCTGTAACTTTCCTTTCGTTGCACTAGTTTGACAGATGTATTCCTGCTTGAAGTCAGCAGGTATACATTATACTATTTAGATGGATATACTATTTTATAGGCTGACGTTATCACTGTGTCCTAATATTATTATAAATTAGGGTATTAAAATCAGTGAAAGGCCCACAAAAGATACAGTGAATGCACTAGCAGTGTATTTTATTAAAAATACTTGTGTGCTGCTCATGTGGTTGGTTAATTTGTTTGCTGTATTTCCTCATTACCATATTTAATGTGTTGCTATTCACTTTGAAAATGTATTTAAACTTGTAAACAATTTTTAATAGTTTTAATTTCCATTTTAATATGGAAGATTGTTTCTGCCACAGGATTAAACAATTATATTTTAACTTTTTTTATATTGCACAGTTAGTTTATATCACACAATTTTTGCGACTTTTGGATATAAACTCATATGTTGTGTTTCAGGCAAAAAATAATAATCTGTGTGATATATAACAATCACTAGAAAACAAGGCTGAATTGTGAGATAGCCTTAAAAAAATAATAATAATAATAATTGTGAAGTGTAAACTTAGAATTCAGAGAAAACGTTCTTGGAGTTCTAAACATTTCAATTCAAACGCAAATTCAAAATTACTATTTTTTTATTATGTGACAAAAAACAAACTTCCATATTTTAATGCATTATTTTCTCTCTCAGTTAAACCGTTTTCACTATAGCATCTGAGTTCTCTCTATGTGGTTGCTCTACTTATCACATGATCAGATTAGAATAGTTTTTCACCATCACAAGAAAGGGCACCCAATAGAGTGGGCTGCACGTACTGAGTCTTATCTGCACAGCGCTGGTTTATTATAGCCCATGAATGAGCTCCTTTGGGATCTTACATGTAGCTAGTCCAGGTTATGAAGCCAGTGGCCCAAGGACAGAGAAGATGAATAGAGGATTCACACGAGGGATGGTTTCTCTTGCAAGGTTAGCATATCAGTACATCCTCACATGTGCTGTGTCGTGCTAATTCAGGACCAGCTATTCATGAAAGAGCATCTGCTCTTATTGAGACTTCTGTAGTAGAATGTTAGATGTCAATTTGATGTGACAGGGCTTAGTTTCTGTTGTTTTTATCTTTATATAATGTAGATTCAATATTTTTTACCCAGGTTTACCCAGAATTTGATATGTTGCACAAGTGACATTCTGGTTTGTGAAATGTTTAAATCCCATATTTATTCTTCTCCTCAATCATGTCCATATGCGGAAACATCTTAATAAAAAGACAACAATTCTGAAAAGTTAACATAAAGTTTAGATTTTTTTTAAATGTTGTTCATTTGAACTTTATATTCATTAAAGAATCAAAGTTTCCACTAAAATATTACGTATTTTTCGGACTATAAGTCGCGCCTGAGTATAAGTCGCATCAGTCCAAAAATACGTCATTTGCGAGGAAAAAAACATATATAAGTCGCACCGGACTTTAAGTTCATTTAGAACCAAGAACCAAGAGAAAACATTACCGTCTACTGCCGCCAGAGGGTGCTATATGCTGCTCACTGGTAGACTACAGGAAAATGAGCAGCATAGAGCGCCCTCTGGTGGCTGGAGACGGTAATGTTTTCTCTTGGTTCATTTTTCTTGGTTCATGTCAAATTAATTTTGATAAATAAGTCGCGCCTGACTATAAGTCGCAGGACCAGCCAAACTATGAAAAAAAGTGTGACTTATAGTTGGGAAAATACGGTAAACTGTTTTTAGCATTAATAATACAAATGCCACATCATACAATTCAAATGATTTCTGAAAGATCACTGAAGACTGTTGAGAACTTAGCTTTGCATCAAAAGAATAAATTACATTTTAAAATAAATTAAAATATATTAAAATATATGAATTGAGCATAAGACACTTTTAAAATCATTGAAAGTCTTACCGACCCAGATGTTTGCACATTATTGTGTAGCCTTAAAGATGTCCCATAATAAATCCTTCTGCATTCCCTAAAAAACAAAAAGACCTCTGTCCTCGATGATACCAATATACAGCCTTTTTGAAAACACACTTTTTCTTGTTAATTGGACACTTACATTAAGAAGCCTCTCAGCAGGCTATATTTTTTCTAAAGGCCCCACTTTCTAAAAGCCCTATTAAAAGTCATATCTCCATCTTGATTATTACCTTAATGTGTTTGAGCTTTATAAGGATGACCTCGAAAAAGATGAAGGACACCAAAGGAAGAGACATAGGAAGAAAAAGTAAAGAGTCAAATAATGATGCTAGAGAAAAATGATTTGTGAGGTTGTGAAAAAGAGGGGCTGATAGCTGTTAGTCTTGTATGTGCTTCTGCTACTGATGTCAATATGTGATGATTACGCTGTCAGGCTTGATTGTTCTCCTTTTAAACCAACACCGGTTTTGATAATGGAATACAAGCTTATTTCCAAAAATGACAGAATCAATTTTCTACCCAAGATCGTTCTTGGAAACAGCCACGTGGATTTTAAAGTAAAAGGTGAATGAATCGAATGAGAAAGTAGCATTTAATTTGTTTTTGGTTATTTACAATCTCAGCTTGCAAGAGACATCTGCGCATTACAATCAAGTTTGTGGACTGTCTGATGTACAAATTGTATTACCTTTCACAAATCCAAAGGACGCAGTGAAAAATGTGAATGCAACACCTTGTCAACATCTTTAATTATTCATCAAAAGCAAAATAAAGCATTGAAAATGATATCTCATTAAACATTTGGTTTAGTTGGGTATCACAGATGAAATCTGAGAAGAGTGCTATCATACAAAAATGTTTCCCATTGTAGAATTATGTAGGTGCAACCTCTGGTTTAGGCATTTTGGAGACTGTTTTAATCCAATATTGTACGTTATCTAAATCTAACACTCGTTTTACGTCTGTTGCTCTTTTATAATTTGAGTTAAAAAAAAAGAAAAAGTAAGACAGGCTCAGTATGTCTCACCTCCCGATCTCTTTCTCTTTCTGATCTCTATCATTTATTCAGGGCTGAGCCTATCCTCACCAGAATGAAAGAAGATCACACTAGGATAATCCTCCCTGCTATAGATAATATCAAGTACAACACCTTCGAGGTGCAGCAGTACGCTAATGCTGCTCATGGCTACAACTGGGGCCTCTGGTGCATGTACATCATCCCACCACAGGATTGGCTGGACAGAGGCGATGAGACTGCCCCCATCAGGTAAGGGCATCCAGCGGTCCACTCCATAATGCATGAGGACATTGTCTGAAATATAAATGACCAGGGATATAAAAGATTAATATTTCAGAAGTGATACGGTTGCGTTAGTTTCTTGGATGTGCACTAAATGCATTCATGTTTTTGCTTCCTTGAAAGATTTGTCGGTGTTATTTCATACAGTGCAGAAAAACGTTTCAGTCCACATTTCAGGGTTGCATGGCCAGTACTAAAAAGGAAATTAAAAAATACCATGGATTACAACAGTTTGACATCATTATTTTGGATATTTTTGTTTTCTGACCTAGACGGCAGTGTGCTGCTACTCTAGTTCAAACAAGATGATTATGGGTAAGGTTTGACCCCTATAGGGAATGGATGAACTAATAAAATATATATAGTCACTCAGTGCAAGCCAAAACTGAAACAGTAGTAATATAATGTTTAATAGCACTTCTGTTTGTCTGTGTCTTCAGTTTCAGGTCTACAAGTATGAAATATCATATTTTTGTTCAAATATTACTTGCATGCCAAAAAAGATTAACATAAAATGTATGCATTTAGCAGATGCTTTTATCCAAAGCAACTTACATTGCATTCAATGCTAGCAATTTTCTCCTAACATGTGTTCCCTGGGATTCGAATCCCCAACCTTGCACTTGCTAGTTACCACCTGAGCTACAGGAACACTGTAAAACACATAAACAACATTTTAAAAGGTATAAATGTTACTACAACATAAGTGCAAAATAAGTGACACATTCATTAAATATCAGACTAATTGGCATATTTACTGTATGTTGCATGGTTTTCAGTCTAAACAAGATGAAATGTGTTAGGTTTCAAAATATGAAACAGTAGATTTACAGTAAGTACATTGTTCAAAATGAAGACAAACATTGTGGAACAAGATTAATCAGTATAGAAATTTAAATCAGTATAGTGTCTAGCATTATTTGTTTGTAGATGGAACTGTTCCAGTGTAATTAAAATTTCTTTTAAAATGCATTAATACTTAAATGTCGGGAAAGTTATTACAGATAAGTTAGCATTATCAACAACAACAATAACAAAGAGATACATTGGACATTATTGGAAGATATTGGTTTAGAATCCATACCATGGTGCAGAGGCGTTTTAAAGCTGTCCAGCTCTACAACACCTCAATTCTCAAATCATGAACCTTTACAGTTAAATACTAATTGTATGCTTAGAACCAGCTTGGTGAAATGAGCTTTGTTACAGCTCAGTCCTAAACCCCTGAGAGCGGTGGATATACCTCGCCGGAGGAGAGTGGACTTTTTCATTTCGTCTGAAATCTGGTCAAGGTCACTATTGTGTGAGAGTATCAGGACAGCAGAAATCCCATTCATTATTCATGCCTCTGACTCATAGCTATTTGGAGAGAGAAACTAGGCCTGTAGCCCAATATTACTGGAGCTGATCCCTGTGATGTCTCATATTGGCTACTGAAAAGTTTTTTTATTATTATTATTCTTTTCTTTTTTTCCTTTTTTTTCAGTGATATTTAATACCCTAAGAGCTTTAGATGTGCGGAGCCAGTGCGATCTCATTCCTGTTCATAGCAATTCATACCTAAAAAAAGTGTACACATATATTTATGTATGTAGCATGTAGCATCTAAAGCATAAACATTTCTTGTGTAAAGTATATTTTTATCTTTAGAAACACAAATCTAATACCATCACAGCTGAAATGCACTAATTAAAGTCATTGCACTGTGTGTATATCAGAATTTAATTGTCATAAATGTTCAAAAAGCATGCAATTTTAGAAAAACGTTAAATTTTTGATGTGTGTGCACTATCACGGAAGTTCTGATTTCTTTTTAGAATTTAGGCATATATTGCACACATATACTGTAATCTATTATAGATACAATAAAATCAACGTATGCTTTATGTACTAAAACATCTTTTAAAGTCAAAGTAAAGTATGCTTTTTTACGTTGGCAGATGCTTTTATCCAAAGTGCATTCAAGGTATAAATGTTTTATCAGCAAATGTGTTCCTTGGGAACTGAACTCAGGACCTGTGTGTTGCTACAGCTTTACAATCTTTTTTAGTGAATCTTTCCAAACTAATTTAGCCTTTGCACTTTTCTTAAAATCCTTTACTTAATTAGATTTTCCTAGTGAACTTTTTTTCTTTTGCTTATAAACCTCTAATTATTCTGTATTGTTATTAAATCTTGCTTTCATCAATTAGCACAAGTTTTATATTTCATTTTGAAAACGGATTGATAAGCCTCATTGATCTGAACTTACACACCTCAGTTTTTGAGTACTTTATTTGGGCATAATTTTGGCAAATAAATCCTCTACAGGTCAAAATGACCAGAACACAACATGAGTGTTCATCGACTAATACGATGAATCTCTCCAGATCGATATCTACTGTACCTTTTTTTTTTTTATTGCATATATGTGACCTGAGGTAGCAACATGTGTTAAACGTTTGAACAAAATCTCATTACAGAGAAAGGCAGCATGCATTGTCCATGCAAGCCTTTTCTCAAGTGCTGATATTGACAGGTTAAAACGACCGCCCGCAGGCCTGCAGTGTGTCAGTGAGCTGCGCTATTGGAAATCATTCCAGCTCCGCTTCTCTCAAGCTCTCTGTGTATCCACTGCAGCTCAACTAGCCTGTGGCTATCCAGCACTGAGGATCCCAATGCTCATAGCACACTGCAGCAGCGTTTATTTGAATGATGCATGTTTACTGTTAAATGAAGGACAGCCAGGTTCAAATGTCTGTGAATAAGCAATTAGTCACTCCAAGGGGAGATATTCCACATGAATGCTTTCCAGAAAGACCACCCTGACATATAGCACCTATAAAAAGTATAGGAAAGTACATTATACAATCTTTATGCTCCTTTATTTATTTATTTATTTATTTATTAAATGATAACTACTATCTATTCAACATTTTATGCTGCCTTGAGTGTTTTATTAATCTATTCAGAATAATAATTAAAGACTTGCTGTTATGTGAAAAAAAATGTTATTATTTTGAATATAATATTAAACAACAATAGATATTTATGCATCTGGGGGAGTTTGCCTAACAAAAGAATATTCTTACAAAATGAGCCAAATGAATTCCTTTGTGGTTTAGTGTTGTTAGAAAATAAAATATAAAGCATTCCAAGGGTGTGAATGTTTGTACTTGCACTGTACTTGACTACAGGAGCAAAGAAAACAGAAAAAAATGTAAGTGTTTGTCAGTATTGGCAAAAAGAACACTGCATTCCACAAAGACTATTCATACAAATAAAACATTTCTTTTCCAAACTCCCGGTGAAAGTATACGTGGTAATTGTGGTCTACTAAATCACAATTAAATCAATACCGGAACGAGTGAAATATTTTTCTTAAGAAAGCACTGTTTGCACAAAGACCTGGACTCAAAGAATTGTTATTTTCTTTGTGATCTATATAATGGATCGCTGTAGAACTGTTTGTACATCTAGCATTCATTATCAGCTAACAAACAATTCACTTTCAACCCAACAGCAAAGCACCAAACCAAAAATGACATTCAGTGACAAACTCATCTTGAGTTTCTGTAACACAACACTTGTTTTGTCTGTGGAGAGCTGACAGGTTCGTAGAGGCGGCTCGAAATCGTCTTGCCTCCTTGCTGTGTTCACAACAAACCTCAGATCTGACCCAAAAGTTTTTAACCGAGGCAAGAGTTTTAGAACAAGTGGAAAGTAAACTTGCTAAGAAAACTTTCACAAAACTTCATATACTGGTTTTTGTATGACCCCAATAAACTGAAAAAAAGTGTGACTTACTGTCCGGAAAATACAGTAGCTAAATAAAACTTTTTTTTTTTTTTTTTTTACTTTTGGCCTCATTGTTTGGCTGGTCCTGCAACATATAGTCAGGTGCGACTTATTTATCAAAATTAATTTGACATGAACCAAGAGAAATGAACTAAGAGACATGAACCAAGAGAAAACATTACCATCTCCAGACACCAGAGGGCGCTCTATGCTGCTCACTGCTCCAGTAGTCTACACTGAAGACATAGAGCGCCCTCTCGTGGCTGGAGACGGTAATGTTTTCTCTTGGTTCTTAGTTCTAAATAAATGGGACTTATAGTCCAGTTTGACTTATATGTTTTTTTCCTCATCATGACGTATTTTTGGACTGATGCGACTTATACACAGGTGCGACTTATAGTCCGAAAAATACGGTACTTGCAAATTCTTGGAAAGGGTTTTGAATTGAGCGTGTCTCTGACCTGAAAAACCAGGGACAACCGCCATCTCAGCAAACTCTCATATGTGGAGTTGTTTTAATATTACACGCTGAAGAGCAAGAAACCAAGAGGGAATATAAGCAAAGGGTGAAGAAAGAGTAGCACTAACAAAAACCAAATAAACACATTTCTCTATTTCTTTATCTATCATCCATCATCTGTCTGTCTCTCTGTATATCTATCTTAAAAAAAATAAAGGTGCTTCACGATGCCATAGAAGAACCTTTTTTGTCTAAATGGTTCCATAAAGAACTTTTAACATCTGAAGAACCTTTCTGATTTACAAAAGGAAGGAAGGTTCTTCAGATTATAAAAAGGTAAGAAACAGATGGTTCTTCGATTGAATGGTTCTTTGTAGAACCAAAAATGGTTCTTCTATGGCATTGCCGTTTAAGCACCTTTATTTTTAAGAGTGAATCTGTCCATCCGACCAGTCTCTCTGAATATGAATGCTCATGTATATTTCTTGTGCACAGGACACCTGCAATGATCGGCTGCTCCTTTGTGGTAGATCGTGAGTATTTTGGAGAAATCGGACTGCTCGACCCAGGCATGGAGGTGTACGGAGGAGAAAACATTGAACTTGGTATGAGGGTAAGTGAGATCCTTCCTAAACCGTATTTGTGCACTGATGCCATTATTTGCCTTAGATAAGTGAAGTATGGCGATGTAAACATATGCACATAAAAACATGCCTTGTTCATTTTGTTCAGCTGAGACATTCACTGTCCATTGGTATTCATTGAGCATTTTTTTAGCATATGAGACCCTCTCAGAAATTACAATTTGGGATTGTTGCCACCCTCTCTGTAAATTCACAGGTGACAATGTAATTAACTCTATCTACAAAGCTTCAGCATTTGACATACGTTTAATTACATTTCTTCATGCTTTCATGCCCAAGGCATCATACTAGAGAGTGTTTGGTAAGTGTGCAGACTCCCCCCTCCATCAAAGAGTAGATGCATTGCCCAAAGGAAGGGAAAGTACTCTGTGCCAAATTACACATGCTCGAATGCTTTAAAGGCAGTAGGGTAGAAAGAAAGTAGATTCCTGGAGCTGCAGCCCTGAGAGAAATTTCAAGCCTCACATGGCCTGTGAGCCAACGGAGAATTGAACTTGCTTAAATTCAGAAGCTGTTCTTTCTGTGGGGCGTCAAATATCCTTAGAAGATTTGCATAATTTGGATAAAAATCCTTTAATTCATTTTAAAGATTCATTGCGAGTGTTGGTTGACAGAAATGTGTTTTCAGCCTGATGATAGATTGAACTATGGAGATGATTCGTGCTGTTTGAAACGTCTGGGTGAAGACGGTTTCAATTGTCTGTTTGTTATGTCTCGCTGACAGCTGATACAAAAGTAGACAGAATCATTTGTGGTTTTTGTTGAAAATAGTTTCCTGGAATTTTGTTCTTTTTTTTTTTTTTTTTTACTTAAATTCAGAATCAACAGAATTGCTGAAACCTCAGAGGCATTTTATACTGGATCGGTATAGATTGAAAATGCACAGTGACTGTTTGCACTCCGATATCATCATGTTCTGCTATTTTACATCCTGGTATTTTGTTTGTTTTTCTACAACAAATAACAATGGCATTGTCTGTGTTCGCCATATATCCTGGATGATTCATACATTTAATAAGACTTTTTGTTTGAAATGTAAATAGTTCACATACCCACCAACAGTTCACAGACCACTTCTGAGAAGATTTTTACTGTTTTGCATCTGAACACATTTTTTTTCCGACCTCGGTTTGAAATTGTCTGCTCTAGTGGATTTAAAAGAATAGTTCACCCCAAAATGAAAATTGACAGAAAATGTATTCACCCTCAGGCCATCCAAGATAATGATGACTTGGTCTCTCCATTAAAACAGAGTTGGAGAATAGCATTACATCATTTGGATCCTCTATAGCGAATGGGTGCCGTCTAAACAGCTGATAAAACATCACAGCAATCATCAAGTAATGCACACCACTCCAGTCCATCACCTTGCTTGTGAAGTAAAAAGTGTCACAAGACATTAATTAATATATCATGGGCTGCTTTTTTGTTTCGGGTTAAACTATCCTTTTAAAGAAAACATACAGGGATAATTTAGCCAAAAAGTCAAAACCATGTAAACATTAGCTCACACTTGTGTTAAATTAGATAAATTTTTTGGGTTAAACTATAACTTTAAGTGAAAAAAAATGTTACTGTGTTGTGCATTCCATTTGTTCCTTCATTACATGCCGCAGAAGGTTTCTTGTAACAAAAAAAAAAAATATATATATATATATATATATAGAATTTAGCAATTGTGTCAAAGTCCCAGCTTTGAAATAAACCAAATGCTTATTGGTGCAGATGTGATCCATCTCATCCTCTGGTTAATCCTCCAAAGCTGATGCAGCTCATTCAGGAGGGATAACTTTGACTGACAGCTACATATTTAATAATTAACCTTATGCCACACCAAATAGACAACCTTAGTTCACTCTGTAAAGATATTCAGAAGCGGGGAGTCGAGCAGAGGACGTTGTGGAGCAATAGGCTCAGATTGAATAGGTTATATGAAGACTTAAAAACATTAGAAGAAATGTGCAGCGGTATGATGGGAGATTAATTTGTGTGAAGTTGTACCAAATGCCCACAAGGGAAATTAAAACTGCGGTAAAGTGGCTCAGAAAGAGCTGATTTGACACTTACAGCCCAAACTAATTGCATTTAGTGTATATCAGTTAAATTTTATCCTGAAGTGACATTTTGTTTTACCAATGCAAGCAGGAACTCAGGCTGGGAGACGATGATTCACAAGGGTACTTTTTTTGTGTGAGCAGCCTTTTATAGCATTTTTCCAATTGCTGATTTTTTGCAGTTTTGTAGATACTGTTTTTTAACAGTGTTGGACTTGTAGTGTATGAAGATGCAATGCTTAACAAATAGCTGTAGTAAATGATGTTGTATTCTAGTTACATCAACATTGAATCTCTCAAAATTACTGCATGAGATCCATTAATTAACACACAAAAATTGTAACAGTGTTTTAATATTGTTTGATCTCTCTCTCTCTCTCTCTCGATCTCTCTCTCTCTCTCTCTCTCTCTCTCTCTCTCTCTCTCTCTCTCTCTCTCTCTCTATATATATATATATATATATATATATATATATATATATATATATACATTTTATTATATAGTTTTTCCATTGAGTCTGTTGACAGCCCTGATAAACATATATATACATATATTAATTATTTATTATAGTTATTAGCCACACAGCCTTTTCACTGGCAACAATTTTGTTGTTGAGAGTGGGAAATTACAAAAAGCCTTCGCTAAAAACAAATAGCAAATAAAAAAATCATTTTGAAACAATACACACTAATCAACCAGCCATTCGCAAGCTAGCAACTTTTTGTTGAGTCTTTTCTTTTTCTTTGTTTTCATGTATTCTCAGCCTCTGAGGAGATCTCCAGGATTTCAGAATCTTTTAAGACCTTTTGAAATAATAATAAAGGCTTTTTTTGTACCATTTAAAACATTTACGACTTTTTAAGGCCTTAAACTTGATACAACTAAATACACCTACTCTGGGCCAGTTTTACTAACAGCCTGTGCCAGTGCAAACCATCTTTTGATGTTAAAATTGTACGGTCAGGTTTGACTAAAGATGCACAGTGATGAATTATCTCTGAAAAGGCGTGGACAGTTATTTTTGGGCCTGACCTTATTGAATATGAATTTGTAGGAGTTTCCCTTTCAGATGCAAAAGCTATGGGAGGAGAGTATTAAAATGCAAAATGCAATGCATTTTACTAACATTGGCATTTGTCAAATTACAGGTATTTCTGCCGTTATTTTAAAACATGTTATAAACAATTTTGCATTTGAAACAGCTGCAACTGTTGCGCAAAAAACAGAGAGTGCATGGTAGAATGGATACGATTTTTTTCATATGTATTCATTTTATTTGGAATGTCTGAAGAACACATTATTCGAACGTATCATTTGCCAAGCCATGTTTTTTTTTTTACTTTGCTAAAGAAATAAAAGACAACTTGAAACCCTCCACTATGAGTAACGTAATACCAGCTCCATCTCTATCTTTTCAATGTACAGTGGTTTCTTTATTTCTTATTCTTTATTTGTGACTACACTAATTTGCGCTGTGCATGGTATATAACGTTGGTCAGTATGTAAATTAGATGTTGCATGTGTGTTCTTTAATTTACACGGTTGTTAGTAAATCACCTACAGAAGTTTACCCTCCCATCTGTTTTGGAATTGCGCTTTTGCACTAATTTGTCTTGTTTAGTAAAACTGGCCCTACATTTTTTAATATTTAGTATTGATGAAATTTAACATTTCAATCAAATACATAATTGTTTTTAAATATACAATTACAAAGATATAGAACTAAAAAGGAATACTGTACTTTAATAAAATGGGCTTTTCATAGCAATTTTTTCCCCTGCTTTAAATTAATGGCGCCAAACTATTTCATCAGGACTCAAGACAGACCCAATTCTGCAGAACCTTTTCTAATGATTCATAAGACTTAATGAGATGGATTTCATCTAGAATCAGATGTAAAGCAAAACCCTAACCGAGGTTAAAGCAGCACGTCAGATCCCCAGTGACTTTTGTCCTTGCTTTAAACCTTCCAAAAGGGAGCAATTTTTCATTATGAAGACAGGCGAGCGGGTCTTTTTTTATTTATTTTTAATCTGCGGTCTCTTCTCACCCACATGCACACATACCGCATGGATGCTGAAAGGCGAATACAAAACAAACCAGTGAAGGGAGAGAAGGAAGATGACCTTTGGATCATGTTGGCGAATTGTAAAGCTTTTAAATCTTTCTGAGCAGCATCTTTGCTTGAGGTTGTATTGTACATTCACAATTGGTTTGCCCTCTGGTCAATCGAATGCAGCTTTAATGGACTCAAAGGCATGTATTTTGTCATGTTGATATGCACTATGGGAAGCTGCACGATTACTGAGTATCTGACTCTCTTTGCTTTATGTAGATAGATAGAATTAATTTGCATAACTAACTAGTGTCTACCCACATGGATCAGTGCAGCTTTTCTCTTTAATTGGGTTATCCGGGGAATACATTTATTAGTTGCTTTAGAAAATCGAAACACTGAGATGGAAAATATTTTGAGAGCTACTTCCCCTGTCTGCGTGGATCATATTCAAGAAGATCAGCAAACTCTGAAATGTTTCTCATGCATTTTAAGTTAACATCACATCCGATTGGATGTAACCATCTGGGGAGGATAAAGATAGCTGGAACTTAGTCTAATTTGTTTTCAGTGGGATTAATTTTTCTGAATCTTTTGAACACAAAAATCATTAAAAAAAAATAATGTAAAAAATGAAGCTGCAAAAAAGGCTAATTTTGAGCTTGGGTCATCTTGAAAAGAGCATCGATTTATCGATACTTTTTCGATATTTTTTACAAGATTCCTCAGCACACTGTGGATTTTTACCCTTTTTGCAGCACCTTTTAGACCTATTTTCTCACAACATACAGTAAATCAGCTTTTCAAGGAGGATGGGGAACTGCAAACTATATTGGACTCGACTGTAAACTCACAAACCATTAGTAAGAGCAGCCACTCATTTCTCAATGAAAGAAGAGTATTTTATATATTGTAGTCTACAGAACTGTTTTCCTCATTAAAAATAAAGAAATCAAGATTATAGCAGCAAAAAGTTTTGTTTTGTTTTTTTCTCTCTGTGAATGCCTGTGTGTTTTCTTTGCATGCATTACTTTAAAAAGTTAAGTAAAGTTAAATAAATTAAGTTTAGGTGTACAACAGAAAAATTAGCAAAAATTCATATAATGAAGATAATGCTTGACAGCTGACAAAATTAATAATACAGCACAGAAATCCAATCTTTCCCTCACTGTACTCTCTGAATTTATTTTCTCCTCTGAGCCTAAATTGAATTTTATAATTTCCATTAGGCTTACACTCTAAAAAACGCTGGGTTGTTTTTTCAACCCAACTGCTGGGTTGAGGCCGTTGAATAGGACTTTGGGATGTTTTAACCCAAGTTTGGGTTGAAAATAACTCTCTTTTTTAACCCAGCGGGGTGGGTTGAGGACGCGGACGTGAAGGAGAGCACGCACGTCACGTCAAAATCGTACGTCTCCAGTGCGAGCAGCCGCCATTTTCTCAGCGTGATAGAAGCGAGAAGCGAGTGAAAGACTATGGTAAGTAACGTTAAATATTTAAAATGTAAAGTTATCTTTTATTGTTTACCCGGTTGTATGAAAGGCGGAAGGTTTTATGAAAGGCGGAAACAAAGGAGCTTAACGTTATATATATATTAAAAAACGGACGCGGTTTTCGCCTCGGACACGGAGGTCTTAACTGCCTCATGTGACGTTACTGAACGGAGGATGTACTTTTAATATAACGTCTGTGAATGTATTTTGTCATATTTACATAAGATTTTACATTATCTGTTCTCTTTGAGGCGTTAACAGACGGTTATGGTCACGGTTACGCTCATGTGAATTTGTCTTTTTTTCGCGGTTAAACTGAATGTATGTTTGTCTCCTAAAGGAAACGGCATTGTGTAGTAAGGACTAGCATAATTATTTTGAGGCTGTTGAAGTGGTAACTGTTAAAAGTATGTTTTACATGTAATATTTCAGACTTGTCCAGCTCCTATCTTCATTGTCCTCGCGCTGAGAGTTAAAGACACAGAAGCTGTTTGTGTGAGGAGTCACAGACCTGTGTGAGGATGAGGAGGAGGTGTTCTTCTGAAGAGAGGGACAGACGGTTTAAGGAGAGTAAACTTCAGAATAACATCAAGTTATCTTTATTTTTACTAAGACTAAAATAATGTGTGTGTTTTTTTTAGATGTTGAAATCCAGAGGCAAGATAACTTCATTCTTTTGAGACTGATGTAAGTTAAATTATTATTATTATTTTTTTTTTTTTTAGAAAATTAATGTTTCTGTTGTGTCCTGCCTGTTAACTTCACATTTTGATGCAAAAACAGTGTGATTTTATATATGTATGTATGTATGTATATGTTAATATTTTATTGAAACCATTGATGTCCCTCTTTGCAGAACTCAAACTAACTGGAGTTAAGGACACAGAAGTCTGCTTGTGTGAGGAGGTGGTTTTCTCAGCTTCTTCTGAAGAGAGGGAAAGATCGTTTAAGGCAAGTAAACTTCATAATTTCATGTTATCAGTTGTTGTTTTTTTTTACTAAGAGTAAAATAATGTTTGTTTTTTGTTTTTGTAGATGTTAAAAGCAAGAGACATGGGAGAGCATCATTCCTTTGAGATTTTATGTAAGTTATTTTTAGAAAATAAATTTTTCTGTTGTCTCCTGCCGGTTTACTTCACATTTTGATGCAACAACAGTGTGATTACGTGCTCATTTCATTAAGACCATTGATGTCTGTGTTTTTTATTGCAGAACTCAAACCAACTTTGGAGTTGTCTGATTTGGAGAGTCATTATTCTTGGTCTTCGCTCTTAGAGGTAAAGTTCACACAAAAAATAATTTACTTGCCCTCAAGTCATTCCAAACCTATAAGACTTTTGTCTGTCTTTACAACATAAATTAATATATTTTTAGGTTTCTCATAATATTTGTTAATCCATTTATAGTTTAGATAATCAGTATTTTCAAGCTTCATAAATATAGAGTTATTGTAGAAGTAAATTCTGATATTTATATATGAATACATCTTAAATTATATGATAGCAAACATGTATGTTCAAAATAAAATACTGGTCTCCCAGACCAGCAATGGAGGACACAAAAAGAGAATATTAAATATATTCATACGTTTTCCAAAAAATTTGCAGATTTTGTATGAGTCTGGAAAAACATGAGGAGAGTAAATTATGAACATTTTAATTATTTGGTGAACTAACGGTTTGAAGAGCAGCCCTCCATGTACATGAATATTGTGAGGTATGTGAATGTCATGTCTGTTTTAATGTTTCAGTAAAGAAGCTTTCTGAAAGCAATATTTATTCAAACAATATCGCATATCGCAATATCGCCTCTCCAAACAAACGTTCACACCATTAACAGCTCCTGCAACCCATCCTGAACACCTCTCCAATCAAGCACTCTCACCATTCTCACCTCCTGCATCCCCCCTCTCCCCCACACCGGCAATTCAGATCAGCGAGGATGCGGTGCGCCAGGTCTTCCGGAAGCAGAAAAGGAAAAAAGCACCAGGCCCAGATTGTGTTACACCAGCCTGTCTGAAATCCTGTGCTGACCAGCTGGCCCCCATCTTCACACAGATCTTCAACAGATCGCTGGAGCTGTGCGAAGTCCCCTCATGCCTCAAACGTTCCACCATCATCCCCATCCCTAAGAAACCCAAAATTACAGGACTAAATGACTACAGGCCTGTGGCTCTAACGTCTGTAGTCATGAAGTCATTTGAAAAACTGGTGCTGGCCCACCTGAAGGACATCACTGGACCCTTGCTGGATACTCTTCAGTTTGCCTACAGAGCAAACAGGTCTGTGGACGATGCAGTAAACATTGGACTGCATTATGTTCTGCAACACCTAGACAGACCGGGGACTTATGTGAGGATCCTGTTTGTGGACTTCAGCTCGGCCTTCAACACGATCATCCCAAACCTCCTCCTGCCCAAACTAAATCAGCTCTCTGTACCCACCTCCATCTGTCAGTGGATCAACAGCTTCCTGACAGACAGGCAGCAGCTAGTGAGGCTGGGAAAATACACATCCAGCACCCGTACAATCAGCACCGGAGCTCCCCAGGGGTGCGTTCTCTCCCCACTGCTCTTCTCCCTGTACACCAACGATTGCACATCTAAGGACCCCTCTGTCAAGCTCCTGAAGTTTGCAGATGACACCACACTCATCGGCCTCATTCAGGACGGTGACGAGTCTGCTTACAGACAGGAGGTAAAAGAGCTGGCTGTCTGGTGCAGTCTCAACAACCTGGAGCTTAACACCCTCAAAACAGTGGAGATGATCGTGGACTTCAGGAGAAACCCCCCTGCACTCCCCCCACTCACCATCATGAACAGCACTGTGACTGCAGTGGAGTCATTCAGGTTCCTGGGAACCACCATCTCTCAGGACCTGAAGTGGGACATTCACATTGACTCCATCGTAAAAAAGGCCCAGCAGAGGTTGTACTTTCTTCGCCAGCTGAGGAAGTTTAACCTGCCACAGGAGCTGCTGAAACAGTTCTACTCCACCATCATTGAATCCATCCTCTGCACTTCAGTAACTGTCTGGTTCAGCTCAGCTTCTAAATCTGACCTCAGAAGACTACAGAGAGTAGTCCGGACTGCTGAGCGAATCATTGGTACAACCCTCCCATCTATTCAAGAACTGTACTTATCCAGAGTGAGAAGAAGGGCTGTCAAAATCACTCTGGACCCCTCACATCCAGCACACTCCCTCTTTGAACTGTTGCCATCTGGTCGACGCTACAGAGCACTGAGCACTAGAACGACCAGACACAGGACCAGTTTCTTCCCTCAGGCAATTCATCTTATGAACAGCTGACAATAATGGCGAACACACTACACTTTATATTTATATACACACACACTTTATTTATCTAACACACATACTTAGTATACACTTAAATTTTGCACACAATATATATGTACATACATAACTTCACTTTGTAATATACCTGCCTACAATTGTCATTTGTATATTGTCATTCACTGTCTACATATTTGTATTTTTTATTCTTTTATTATGTGTTTTATGTTCTGTCGCTGTCATTCTGTTGTACTGCGGAGCTTCTGTCACGAAAACAAATTCCTTGTATGTGTAAACATACCTGGCAATAAAGCTCATTCTGATTCTGATTCTGATGTCCTCACACTAGTGCTGCCATTATAGCATCCTGGAGCGCTGTGGTGGACTGAGACATTAAACAACCGCACAAAGTGTTGAAACTTTAAAACCAATTATTTACCTATCCTTACGGATGTGAATACACCTCTACCTGAAAATGGATAGTTTAATTAAATGTTTAATTTTTTCAAATGTGTTTCTCTTAGGCCACTGATGAAGAACAGGCGGTGACTGGGATGAATCCTGGTCAGAGAGGAGAATCTTCTTTCCCCTAAACAGCGGTGGTTTTAAAGGAGGACGCTGCCCTGGATGATGTAGAAGATGTCACATGCTGTGCTGATGGGGTTTCTTCATGATTACATCAGTTATGCTAAAGAGATCATGAAAATTGACCGTGATGCATGATCTGTATTCATGGACTATGAAACAAACTGTAAGTGTATAATTTGTTAAGAAAAAAAAGTTAAATGCTTTTTCTGTGTTGTTTAGTAGAAGAGTTTAAACTCTGTCATTCATACACCTGCTCACATTCTTTCACACACACACACACACACATGCGTCTGTTAAATGTTATAATATCAAAGTTAATGTTGTGATTTATTTGTGTACTGTCATGCCAGAATAGTTGGAAAAAAACCTAACTGATTGTAAATTTATTGTATGTGTTTTCGTATATTTTTATACAATATATACAATTGAACAAAGTCCAATTTGATCTTAAGTTATATTCATCAAATGTTCAATGCTTTATTTATGAACTATGTAGCTGTTAATGCCATCCTTTTCTGCATTTCTTCTAACATGTTACTTTTTGACTTTTCTCTTGTTTTTAATAAATATTTTCCTTTTGGTAATTATTATTTGTGTGTAAAAGTGATATTTAAAATGAACAACATTTGTAGGTTTATGCCTAGCTCAATTTGGGTTAATTTTAACGTAGAAATGCATTGTTTCCCCACATGGCTGCACTCTGCGAGTTTATTTTCTGCCAGCAGGAGGCGCTAAGAGCGAGAGAGGTAGGTTTCTCCGGTAACGGCTGCAGAGCGGTACTGAGCTCACAAACGCTGCCTTATCAAGCACATGCGAAATGATATTGAACATTTTCTAAATACAGTAGTTTTCCTTCTGAAATACAGTGATAAAAAACACCCGCTCTGTTTTTTTAAACCCTGCAATATAGTCATTTTAAACCATAAAAAAGGCAACCCAGCAGGCTGGGTTAAATATGATAACCCAACTGG
Source organism: Carassius auratus (assembly GCF_003368295.1). Lineage (NCBI taxonomy): Eukaryota > Metazoa > Chordata > Actinopteri > Cypriniformes > Cyprinidae > Carassius > Carassius auratus. The sequence goes on along the minus strand of NC_039272.1, from coordinate 987,094 downwards.
TTGGGTTAAAACAACCCAGCGCTGGGTTCGTCCCTTTTTGACCCAGCGCTGGGTTGTCAAAATAACCCAAATTGGGTTGTTTTCAAACCCAGCAGTTTTTAGAGTGTAGCTCAGCCAGCGGATCTGGAACAAACTCATTTTACCTCTCCTGTTCTGTGTTTAGTGAAGAGAGGACATGAGAGATGCAGGCGCTCTGGGAGGCTCTGTTATGGCTCATATGAGGTTTTTGATACGTCCCACAGATCATGCTGTTAAGTGTGTGTGTATGTGTGTGTGTGTGTGTGTGTGTGTGTGTGTGCTGGTACATCTTCTTGCTGTACTCTACTACCTAGCCATCGTTGTGCACGTGCACCTAGAGATATACTAATTTTGTGCTTCAGTTGACGCACCTACGGTATTTTTGACAATTTGTTAAAATGGAAGGAATGGATGGCTGTTCTTCAGGCTTGGGACGGCCTGACTACTCTAGCCTTGCATCTGACACCGGCGGGGGAGAGACCCCAGCTTATCAAACACATATTAAAGGAAAAGAGCAAATGTCAAGAACGTCAGAATTTGAAGTAAGTGCTTGTAAAGTAAAGAAAAGAGCATGAGCTGAATTTGAAACATTTTCTTCTGGAACGGATGCCACTGTTCTCATGTGTAGCTATTAGATATCATGATATATCAATCATATACACTACGAACACATATATACTTCAGATATAGTACATTTTATAGTCATATATTGTTTAGTGTGCCATGAACACTTTAAAGCTTTGTTACAAGGTGGTACTGTAACAATCTTCAGAACTCAAAGGGGCATTAAAGGAAACTTCAAATGTACGATATATCGTTCAAAATCTTGTTTTTTTTTTCTAATGAGTTGAAAATTTCATGTGCTCACAAAGGCTGCATTTATTTAATCAATAATACAGTGAGCCCAGTAATATTGTGAAATATTAAATATTGCAGTTTGGGCCTTAGCATGCTTGCATTTCCCTGACAGGTTAAAGCCAAGCCTTGATTTATGAGATCTAACATCCCTGAGCCTAAACTTTACATTAACCTTCAAACATCATTGCATTATATATCATCACGTCCCATGCTCTGCGTGAGAAGATTATTTTTCCTGCTACACTCCAAGTACTCCAGCATGCCACCTTCTTACTAGTGGCTTAGAATTACTGTCCATATAGACAAGTAATGTAAATAGAAGTGAACACTTAAACAAAGATTATAAACCTTTATTTACCTCAAAGGATTCTCATTAACTCATATTTGAATGCCGATGTGTGTACGCTTTTTTTAACATGCAATATTATCATAAGTACGTGCCATCATCCGATTCCATTTCCTAAGTCATTTTCATCTTCTTCATGTCTTTGCAAAAACTAGTGTTACCATGCAACTTCGTCCAAACATTTTAAAGATCCTCAGCAGACACAGTTAGCGACAGCTGAGGGGAAATTATAATTCATTTAGTAAAGCTCACTGGCAGAAATGCGGCCCATGCATCTTATCCTGGGAGGGATACTGAATATGTAATTAGAAATCTAAAAATTATTATTATTATTTATTTTTTTTGAATGTCCCCAAAGGCCACAATGGAAAAGTCGATTATCGTTATTCGAGTGGCTCACAGATGCTTTCAGGCTCAAGGGTTATTTTTCATAGTCCAGTAGACAAAGCTAGACATGTTTTATCCTGTCTATAATAGTATAAACTCAAGCATCTCATTTGAATGTTGTGTAATGATATGTAGAAATTTTAATTGTAGTTTATTTCTATACTATTATAGTATTTAGCAATATTTTAATTCATTTTTTTAATATATTTTCTGTTTTTTTATAAATGTTGTTATGCGCTTGTGCTTTAGTCATTTTTTTTATAATATATATATGTATATATATATACAATTAAATTTGTACAGAATAAAAGCCATTGCACCATTGGTTTTGGCATGTTGACATGTTGAGCCATTGGCACGTCTTCATAAAACATCTAAACCTGTGTGTGTGTGTGTGTGTGTGTGTGTGTGTGTGTGTGTGTGTGTGTGTGTGTGCGTGCGTGCGTGCGTGCATGCATGTGTCCATGTGTGTGTGCGTACTTGTTCATCTAAGTAATATAACATAAGTTTACAAAAGTTTACTGCTTTTTGGAAGACACTAATTATTTTTTCCAGTTCCCACAGTTTTACTGTAATAATTGCAATAATATATTGGCAGCAAGTCACCGTGTTAATGTTTGTTAGAGGATTCAGCACTGAACCTTCGGCAGCGTTTCTACAGGTAAAACTTAATGAGCGTTAATGAGACGGGATGTCAGATTCGTTTTTTTTAAATCTCCGTATGAATTACCGTGGCACTTTTATCTACCCGCCAGTGTGACAGCATTAAGTCATGGCCTTTTATTGCTATTTTTATCATTTCAATGATCATCAATTGCGTCTGATCATTGAAATATGACTTGGAGAGCACAGGCTGGCAAGAGGGTCCAATTAAATTAGCCAGCGCTTGATCTGAACCGTACATCACATAAAACCGTCTGGTATAATTAACGTGATTAAAATAATAGATGGCAAAGCTTTGTCTGCTCCCTGTCATAGGAAGAATGGGAACGAGAGTGAGAGAGAGAATATAATGCTCAGGGAGCGAGAGAGGAGGAGAGTTTTCTCAGAGTGACTCAGAGGATGAGATGATGTAACTTTTTAAAAACAAATGAAAGTACGTCAGTCTAACACTGGCCAAACATGCTTGATTAAGAGTAAGAGAGGGAGGAGTGAATGAATTGCACACGCTGATAGCACCATTCATTTGCATGCACTGTTTGCATTGTTTTAGCACCCAGTTCACTAAAGGAATTATGCAAATCGTGTAACAGTAAACGCACCCACAAAATCTGTACTGAGCGAATTTTGCTCACCACAATTGCGAGTCTTAGAGGTCGGATCTGATAGCTACTGCAGACTGTGGAGAAGCCTGATTAAACTAGATTGCAGATGGTTTGTAAACAAGAAATATAACAAACAACAATGGTGCAATGATTTAATTAAGTTTTCAAGTTTAGTATTTTTCCCTTTGCATTCTAACACACTGCAATTAATCAAATAAATTAATACTGTAATCCAGCATGGATTCAATTTATGAAAAGTACGGAAGTAAAGATATAAAGAGCCATACAATCATTGATACAAATAATAATAATAATAATTTCAAATAATGTCTTTAAAGAGCAGGTCATATGTTTTTTTTTTTTTTTTTTTTTTAAATATCTAATTTGCAGCTTATAACATAGCTATCATCCAATAAAAAATCTTCAAAGCTGTTAATCAAAAAAAATCCATGATAAATAAAGATATTGTCTCTCAAAGGAGAAAATTCATTGTTGCTTGCTAAATTGTTTGATATGACACCCATGAAATCTTGAGTAAAAGTCAAAACAGACTTTGCAACATATTTTATGACACACTGTACAAAATTCATCTGAGGGCTTTGGACAGCACTGTGTTTGATTTTGACAGGATTTATTGATTATGCCCAATAATGATCAGAAAAGTTTGAGTCAGAGTGTGCTCCTTGAAGTTGTTCACCAAGAGTTTTTGACCTTGATGGCTCTCCTCCAGACTGCTTAATTACATCAGGGAGGAAAAAAAGGTGGAAAAAAGTCAGTAATGACCTCCCTCTTAGCGTGAGGTAAATGTGTTTCTGTCGGTGCTCTTCAACAATCATCATTTCATCAACACGGCTCCAGAGTCCGGAGAGAGAATGATTTGTTTTAATAATGTTATGAAAGAAACCTGCTGAAAGATGTGCAGAAACATCTCACTCCCTGCTTCCACGCAAAGAAGGTCAAATCTTAACAGTGACAGAGACTATTTTTATAGAGGACATCCTGCATATATGGAAATAAGGGCCAATGAAATATATTTTGTCTCAATGCATTCAGATTTATTCTGTGATATGCAGACATTCAGAAAAAAGCGTAAAAGCACAGGTAGTTGCAGGATATTAATGAGGCTACTGAAAAGCATTACAATTACTCTCTTTAAACTCATTGAAAACTCCTTTGAAACTCTATTCACATAGAAATTGCTAATAAATTATCCAAATAGCTACAAAGGAATGGCAAATAACAAATAATTAAACATGTAAAAGTATTTTCTTGTAAAACATACTTCAATAATATATTTTTTTACATGCCAAGCTGAATATTAAATATTTGATCATGCTGCTGGCAAGATAACCAATGCATAATGTGTAATTAATTTCCTGTATTAATGTATTTCCTGCTGAAACAGGAAGTTGCAGTGGCTTTTTGTCTATAAAGGCCTATAAAACCTCACTTTACAGATTTTATACAGCCAAAAGCAATGCAAACTCTGAACTTAGCGATAGTGTGCAATAGGTTTTGGGTTTTTATTGTCTTTGTAACACTAGCTCTGTGGTGTTTAACACCGTTTCTTTCTCAGAGAGTGGGCAGTCTCTTTACTCAACTCTAATCCAAACACAGAGGGCTGACAAGTTAATTTGTTGTCTTTTGTCTGTTCTGTGACTGAAAGTAGGCTTTTATTGAGCTTGAACAAAGCACACAATGGAGTATTCACTGTAGAGTGAGAGAGCAGGGAAAAGCAGACCTGCAGCATGTGAGGCCATAGCAGAACTCTACTGCTCTGAGATTGATTCTGTACACCAAGGTTGCTCTATGGATCAGTGGTGCTGAAGTTGAAAGTATTTTCACAGCTAATGAAAGTCAGTGAATGCATAGCTAGTTCCATTAATGTCACGGTTAGTGGACGACAGAAGACCGCTAGCTCTCAAAGCGAAGATGTATGCACTTCTGCTCGTTGCTCTCAAGTATAAAGCCACCAAGGATGCACAATGCACTTGAAGATCATCTTTATTATTTTACTCCTATTTCCTGTCTTGATTCATTCTAGGTGTCCCACGTTTTTCGTTATTTCCTACGTGTGTTTGTGCTTCTGAGTTCTCCTTGTATTAGCTTCTTTTAATGTAAAATATTAATTTGGTGTCCCTGTTTTCAACACCATCTGGTTTCAAAAAGCAGAGTATTCAGAATTAGACTGAATCACGGATATTATATTTATATTAATAGAAGATGTTTGTCACTTGTCACCGTTCAGAAGTTTGGGTTCTGTAATTTTTTTAATGTTTATGAAAAAAGTCGCTTTCGCTCACCAAGGCTGGATTTGTTTGATCAAATTGTATAAAAAAATATTATTGCAATCTAAAATAACTGTTTTCTGTTTTAACATATTTTAAATTGCAATTATTACTATAATGGTTTTAACGATTAAAACGTGTCATGTGATCCTTCAGAAATCATTCTAATATGATTTGGCATAACATTTAAAAACATCATTACTATAAGTGTTGAAAACAAAAGTTATGCTGCTAAGGTTTGTGTGCGTGCGTGCGTTTAATAGAAAGTTCCAAAAATTTGCAAATAGAAATGTTTTGTAATAATGCTTTAAAAAAGTCTTTACTGTCACTTTTGATCATTGTACTGTAATGCATCCTTGCTAAATAGAAGCATTTGTTTTTTTTAATGAGACGAAATTTATAGTACATATGTAACTCTCAAAGCTGTTAAAAGAGAGGGTAAAAAATGATCATGTAAAACTAAATGATCACTTTTTGGTGCAAGAATCTTCAGTTTAGTGCTAAAATGTACTCCTTTCGAATCTAGTAGTGGTTCTTTCAAGTATGTCATATCCAGTTACATACATTATCTTTTCAAAGTTATCCACCTGTAATGTTAATAGCCGATTATTAATATACATATGTTCATTTGTTAGTCTCTAGCCTTTCAGGTCAGTAGACCTTCTGTATCTGTTCTCCAGCAGTTTGGTTGAACTTTCCTGTGCCCCTGTCATCAGCAGCAGGCTGGCTCTGCCTCATAATGGCATAAATACATTCACTGTCTGTTTTTTCATATTTCTATGATGTGGAGGCAGACACACAGAGTCAGCATAATAGTGTGACTGGTGGTGGGTCTCAGGGGTAGATGTTTTATATTTGCACTCGTTCTTCCACACATTCATTCATCATCCCCTGTTTCTCTCATCTCAGCACAAACTAATGGCCCTTAACACTTAATTGCTTTATCAGGCTCGCTCACACACTTTCTATTATGAAGGGGGCAAACCTCAACAGGCGAGATGAGCTGCCCTAAATAAAAAGCAGTTCATTTTTTGAGCTTTGAGAATATTTAGATGGCAAAACATTTGACTTTGTAATTTTTTTCAATATGTTGTAAATTACACATCATTTTGTTATAGTTAAATGCTTACTCTCACTGTCAGGACAGTCAGCATAGCGAGAAATTATATTTAACTACCTGTATTATTTAATGATGGACACCTTAGCATCGCTTTTGCACACACTAGAACCTATGGAAGCTTGTTTCCAGCGCAGGATAAAAAATTTAATGAAAATAATAATGGTAACTGCTATTTTCATATCACGATTCTGACTTTTTTCTCACAATTCTAAGTTTATACCTCGTAACTCTAAGCAGAAAAGTCTGAATTGTGAGAGATAAAGTCGCATTTGTGAGAAAAAAGTCTGCTGAAGAATAAAAAAATAAAAAAGGTCACAATCATAGACTGTATAAAATCATGGACGTAGTGTACGTGACGTCACCCGTAGACTCCTGAAGAGCATTTTTGTAACTCAAAGTGTGCAGAGCGGGCCTTCGCCTTCTTGGCAAGCCATCACCGCGTGACTCTCCTGGACAATCGAAAATGTGCAAAAAAAAAGGCGGGAGTTGGTTGCTGAAGCCACGCCCACCTAGCGTGACTGCAATGTCAACAACAGCAATCCTGTCACCCAAGTGGCCACGCCCTTAATTATGCAGAAATGTAAGGCATAATATAATTTAAACGGATGAGTTATCAAAAAACACCCCCCTCACAGTTGTCATGAAGGGTAAAATTAGCTATACAGACCAAAATCATTTTTGGCACCAGGCTGTAAGCATGGGAGTCTATGGGATTGACTCCCTTTTGCAGCCAGCCTCAAGTGGCCAGTCGATGAATTACAGTTTTAGTCACTTCCTTGTTGGCTTCACGAGAGAGAGCGGGAGGTTTGTGCTCAATCACTATCCAGACTTTTTTCTCAGAATAGCAAATTAGCATCTTGATATGAATAGGCCTACAAAAAAAAAAAAAAAAAGTTTATTGTGCCTTTTAACTCACAATTCAGACTTTCTTTTCCATAGAATTGTAAGATATAAAATCACAAGTGTGAGTTATAAAGTCAGAATTGCAAGATATAAAGTCAGAATTGCGTGATATAAAGTTGAATTTTGAGGAAGGGAGAAAAAGAATGTTCTCAGAATTACGAGTTTATATCTCACAATTATGACTTAAAAAAAAAACGTGTGATATAAACTCACAATTGCATGTCAAAGTCAGAACTGCAAGAAAAAAAATTGAGAATTGTGTAATATAAACTCGCATTTGCAAGAAAAAGAGTCAAAATGGTGAGATGTAAACTCGCAATTTTGTGAAAAAAAATCAGAATTGCACGTTTGTTTATTGCAATTACGAGAAGAAAAGTCAGAATTGTTAGATGCAAAACTTGCGAGTTATAAAGTCAGAATTGCATTATATAAACTCGCAATTGTGAGTTAAAATCCAATTTTGAGGAAGGGAAAAATACGATGTTCTCAGAATTTCTAAAGATCGCAATTTTGTGAAAAAAAAAAGTCAGAATTGTAAGGTTATATCTCGTGGTTCTGACTTTATTTCTCAGTATTGCGAGTTTATATCACGCAATTATGAGAAGAAAAGTCAGAATTTTTTAGATACAAAGTCGCAGTTATATATTCAATTTTTTGTTCAGTGACGGAAACAGGCTTCAATATTTAGCTATTCTGACTTCAGATCTCGCAAATCTTTTTCTAGAACCGTGAGGAAAAAAAAAATCACAATTGTAAATTATTTATTTGTAATTTGCTGTTGTAAATGTGCTTTCATAAGAAGTTGTTGTTCATAAAATATGTAAAAAAAAAATGTTTTTACTGTTTTAGATTTACCTGTTATTTACCGCCTCTGTGTGCAGGTGTGGCAGTGTGGTGGCAGTATGGAGGTTCTCCCGTGTGCACGAGTAGCTCACATCGAACGCACAAAGAAACCGTACAACAACGACATTGACTACTATGCCAAGAGGAACGCGCTGCGGGCAGCAGAAGTTTGGATGGATGAGTTTAAGTCCCACGTCTACATGGCCTGGAATATCCCCATGAATGTGAGTCCAAGTTTTAGCCATCACCAAACCTCATTTGAGTCTACACAGCCAATAGTTAATGGAAAGTGATTGCTGTGATCAATTTTGTCCAGATTAATTTACTTGCGTGTATTCTGTGCGAGGCACAATACACAGAACGAGGACAAGTATTAATGTCAGAACGAGTATTACTGTCACCATCACCGAACAATTCCCGCAGTTATAGTCTTTACAGAAGATATGCTGCAAATGCGTTATGCTTTACATTAGTTCGATTTTTTTTTTATATAAAGGGAACTCTTGTATCTTGCCTTATCGAGCATTATTATTAATAAAATATGCATTTCATTTTAAGAATCTTGGTATGTAAACATGAAGCTTATTTTCTTTCTAAAATGAATTGCAGCGCATTGAAAGGATAATTCATCCAAAGCCAGCACTTAAGTTATTAAAAGACTTAATTGCACTGAAGTGTTTCCAGAATGGCCTTGGTCAATAAATGGAATGAGATACTTCACCACTTGAAAAATATATCTCCACGCAGTTTTAAAATGCAAAACAAGTTCATAATGGCCAAGTATACATTATTAATAGTTATTCATAAAGCAGTAGTGTTCAATTACACATGTGCTACTACAAATGCACCATTCACTGTGCTTGTTACTGGTCTTGCAGTGCTCAGTAATGATAGTGATGTTTACTTATGAAGCAAAACACTGACATAACTGCAAAAGTAATGCTTTAGACTGACAATATTACTGTTGCATATCAAAAAGGTAGATTTATGCAGAAAATTAAGTTAATTCTTCTCCACTTCAAATCTATTCTACATGAATATGTCCTTAAATACTGCCCATTATTTGTCAAATAGTTATATTAGTCATCTTATTAATTAAAGGTATTGATAATAACGATAACATATTTTATTTTATTTTGTTTTATTTTAGCAACTGGGATGCTGTGCACTGTAAAAATGATTTTTCAAATAATATTGGAGTATATTCAGTTTTCTACTTAAAAAATGTCTTTGCAATTTATTTATTTTTTTATCAGTAGCAATTAATGAGCTAAAATTGTTTCAGTATTCATACTCCCAGTATACGTGCAGCTATAAATGTTTATAAAATGACTGAATTAAGTGCTACAGTACATGTGAAATACAATGACAGTTATTATAATTATTTTTATTTTTTGCTTGCTGACATGACTTCATTGCACATTCATTTTAATGTCATAATAAATTGCTAAACATCATTAAACACAAATCAGTTTAGCTTCTACACAGACAAAATAAAACATTAGAGACTGTGGCTGTATATAAATATTTCAAGTTGAACAAGCTCTCATTGGAAATGCTTTGTTTAGACATTTTATCAACCCCAATGAAAAATATGGATAAATACAGAAGTGTTCTCAACTGTTTGGGCGTAAGTCTCTACAAACTGCATTCTGTATTCACTGAGCATAATTCTGTTCCCTGAAAGACATGTTTTTGTATATTAGGATGGTTGGCAACCCAACTCCTATTAGCACTAGCGCTGAGCATCAGACACTGCCTTTTAGATTCTGAGCGTGTTAGCAGAGAGTTTCTGAATACCATCAGAAGTTCTTTGCTTCAATCCACTGAGCACTTCTCCATGCTTACTTGAGCCCACTCGCTAGCGCTGGTAATTAAACAGATGATTAGCATGTTAGCGGCTCCTAATGAAAGAACAATTGCAGTCTCCCATGACTGACATAAATGCAAGCACACAGCTCTCACTCACAAATTTGAGACGGATTAGAGTTATTTTGTTTATGAGCGATGGTCTGATGACAGAACATGGTGAATATGGAATTCAAAATAACTAATACGAAGTACAAACTGTCCTAAGCTACATAACTGTATATAAATAGCTTGAACGGTCTGTTAAGTTAACAGGAGGTTGTGGGAATGTAATCCCACTAAATTACTAAATGAACAGTTCTAGCAGGCTAAATTCGTAACACCCTTTATTATTAATGTGGCTATAAGTCCCAACAACATTCGGGGTAGTTGATTTAACTTTAATTTTCATATTTATATGTATATATGAAGAGTTCAGATGCAAAAGCCTCTAAATGTCGTCTAAAATTGTCTTATAAAATAAGCATTTTTATCAGGCCGCTATATTTACGCTCAGTTATTTCACTTTAATTGCATAGAAAAGGGCCTATACATTGCAATTAGATTGAAATTACTGAACCTAAACATAGGAGCATGATAAAAATTCAAATTTAAGATGAAAATTTCAGATGGCATTTAGAGGGTTTTGCATCTGAACTATTCATATATTCTCATTATTATCTAGTTAGTATAGATAGATAGATAGATAGATAGATAGATAGATAGATTGATGAATGGATGGATGGATGGATATTAATATTGTATCAAAGTAACGTAGAAAAATTCAACTATTAGAAAGTGGTTTGTGGTATTTTGTTAATCCAGAATCCCAGAAGAGCTGCTCCTGTAATTAATGTATTTGAATTGTTTTGCATAAAACGGTGTCTGCCAAATGACAACTAACAGTCTGTTTCTGTCGTTCCAGAACCCAGGAGTGGATTTTGGAGACGTGTCAGAGCGTGTAGCACTGAGGAAGAAAATGAACTGCAGGAACTTTCGCTGGTACCTTGAGCATGTCTATCCCGAGATGAGAATTTACAACAATACCATCACTTACGGAGAGGTAATAAAGACAAACCAATCCCTTATGCACCTTTTAAACCAACAAAACCTTTCATAGAAAGGCATGTACTTTCACACGCTGTTAGTTTAATGTCTCTATAATCCTGTGAAGAATCTATCATTCTGTTACAGGTTTTTGGCAGATATTAAAGTAATCATTCACTTTAACAGCTTTCTAAAGATCTTAAGTGCATTGCATATATCTACTTTCTATGTGTGTGTGTGTGTGTGTGTGTGTGTGTGCATGTATATAATGGTTAATTTAATAAAACTTCAAGTGCTAAATTGAAGGTGAATTTATTTTCTGATTCTTGCTAAGGTCACCAAGGAAAACTTTTTTCTTGAGTATATAGTAATTTCCATGTGATTTCATTATTTAAGCACTGCAGTTTGTATTTTTGTACCGAACGGTAAAAACTGCAGTTACAGGAGAAAGGTAAAGATAATTGGTTTCCATAGCAACAGTGTAGCAAGCATTGGGATTATCTCCAATTTCCTCATAATGAGATTTAATGAGGCCCTTATTAACTTTGGAGCGTGTAGGTAGGAGGGATGAGTGTGTGTGTGTGTGTGTGTGTGTGTGTGTGTGTGTGTGTGTGTGTGTGTGTGTGTGTTAGGATTTAACATGCCTTAATCTCAGTAGAAGAGGAATTTTACAGTATTTTGTATTTGTTGAAGGAAAAAAAACGAGGCCTGCATTTCTACATTGATCTCTGTAACTGCAGGGGCGGAAAATCTATAGCTATGTTGGAGTAGTTTGTCTCTGAAAATATGCCTGTTAGACCACAGATTCCACATATCTCATCCTCTGTCCTGTATTAGGTTTTATGGATGGTCAATGTTGTCATCTCTCAAATGGATTTGACGAAGCATGTGTGCATGCATTTATGTTCGACATTCAGAGCAGCACTAATGCTATAAGCTAAACTGGGCAACTTGAAAGTACACAGTGTGCTCACTCTTCATGCGTCGTGATTTGCCTGCCTGTGTTTACTCATGTTTACCTATTTTTTAGGTGCGAAACAGTAAAGCCAGTGGATATTGCCTTGATCAGGGGTCAGAGGAGGATGACAGGGCTATTCTCTACCCATGTCATGGGATGTCATCTCAGGTTAGTGTGTGTTTTATAAAAATAATTATTTTCAACATACCATACATTATTGATGTTCCTCTCTCCCTTCCTTTCTGAATTTTAACAAAGCTCATTGTTCTGAAAAGCACGGAGTGCTTTGATTGGCCAGCTATCCAGTGCATTCTGATTGGCTGAAATCCTCAAGTGTGTGATGGAAAGGTTACGCCCCTTACCATATTTGGAAACACAGAGCATCTCCACGACAACAATACTACAGCGAGAATAATACATTTTACATAATACATAAATTTTAACTTTCTATTTAGCAAAGAATATTGAAAAAAATGTGCCACTGTATCTACAAATATATTAATAATAATACATATTTAATGATCACCAAATCAATAGATAAGGGTTATTCCTGAAGGATGGAGTAATGATGCTGAAAATTAAACTTCAGCATTACAAGAAAAAACAAATATATTTCAGTATTTCAATAGAAACACACACACACACACACACACATAGATAAAACGCCTCTCAATCTTGTTCTCAATCTTCTTGTGGTTACATCATTGCATTTACATTAAATTTGTATCCCGAGCAGACAGCAGAAATCTTGTTACTTGCAAATGCAAGGACTGGGAGCCAGGAGTATGCCACGTTCGCAAAGATAAATGACCCTATCAAGATTGACATATGCAGCGGTCTGGGGAAAAAATAAAATAAAATCACATGTGCATATTGATGTGAATTGTGAGAATTAAATTAGATTTGTTATTGAAGCACATGTTGTCAACCTCAGTGTGCACTTATTTCACATCGGTGGTGCATTGCATCATTGCCTGGAGACAGAGAGCAGCTCTGGTTGAAATTACTTGTAGATTGTATCTAAGTTTCCTTTCTAAAAGTCGCCCTTGCAATACAGTTGTTATTAGTCATTAGTTTATGTGACTTTGGCATCTGACATTTTTATTCATTCGGATTAAATGGATGTGGATTTATCAAACAGTTCTCCTGTGACCTTTGACATCGTGATTTGACCTTTTCCTTGTCATTCATACACAATAGAGGCATGATCCTTTGAACAATTTAAAATACAGTCTCTCGTCCTCCCTCCTAAATCTTGTAGGGGAATGACAGTCTTAGTCTATAATCCAGGCCTAAGGGAAATAAAGCAATTGAAGTATATTCCCACTGTATCGTCAAATTACAGTAAAAGCTGGTTTTACATGATACAGCTAAGCAGGAATAATTCATGGCCACTGTGTCATTTCCATTACATTGATTTATTTTCATATATTTATTTATTTAAATTAATATTACAAAAACTGGTTATAGCCTTGCAAATTCAATGCACAGTGTTTTGTGTTAATTGCTGTGCAAGGTTGAAGAACTCTTATAATATGCATGAATATTAAAAAAAAATCAGTTTTTATTCCGTTTGATTGCAATGCATTGAAACAGTGTTCCTACTTGTCGTTGTTTTACTGAAAAATCCTTTCTTTGTCCTCTGTGAGCGTGTCTGTGTGGTACGTCATCTTACTGAATGCATGGCCTCTATGAAAGCTCAGGAATCACGTTACAGTACACATGAAGATGAGCTCATGCTATTGTCCTCCGGCTGTTTTCACCTTGGTGCCTGGGCAATTACCCTCTGTTCTATAGATTAACTTTACTCAATAGAGAGAGCTGGATTTTCATTGAATGTCAGCTTGTACTTCATTGTGATGTGCCGACCTTGGGATCTGATATCTAAGAGATTGACTTTCAGCTGAATTATTGACCTGTGTTATTCAGTGCCATGTACTTACTGTAATCGATAGCTGCTATCTAGACTTGCATCTCTCTCGATAGTTTATGTACAGTGTCGTGGTGCTCTTAATCATACAGCTAAATACTGCTTTTATCTGTTGGAGTGTTCTTAAAGGAATAGTTCACCATTTTTTTTTTTTTATCAAATAAAATTTACTGGAAATTTAGGATATCAAGGATGTGGATGAGTTTGTTTCTTCATCAGATTTGGAGAAATGTAGCATTACGTCACTCGCTCAGCAATGGATGCTCTGCAGTGAATGGGTGCCGTCAGAATGAGGCTGATAAACAGCTGATAAAAACTTCCACTAGTAATCCACAGCACCCCTATCCCAATCAATTAACATTGTATAATATACAAATTCATAGTTTAAGTAATGGCAACTTCTCTATATCCATAATAAAGATTTCTCCAGTGAAAAAGTTGTCTGAATCGGGAGAGAAATATGCACAGACCAAAGAACTTTTACAAGTGAAAACCATTCAGAACAGTTCTTAACAAAGTTGTTGTTGGATTGCGATATGAAAGGACAATAGGGCATTATTAATATTTATTTATCTATTTTACTGTTATTATGGATTATGAACTGGATTTTGCTCAGAAGCACACATTTAAAAAAAAAAAACGCCTGTTTTTGTCCATTTAATTAAAGCCACTGGCATCCAAAACAACATTGGACTGCACTGACATTTATTATATGAACCAAAAGACACTCTTCAAAGTATTTTAAAAGCATTTTTCTAAATACATTCTTTGTGTTTCACAGAATAAAGAAAGTCATAAAGGTGGAACAACATTATGAGGGTGTGAAAATCATAATGGCATTTTCATCTATGGCAGGACTATGCCTTTAAGCTGCATTTCTAGGACCTTCCATTTCATTTTATATATCACACATTTCTTTTTCTCACATTGTAACTTGGTGTTTTATTTCAGCTGGCGAGGTATACCACTGAGGGCTTATTGCAGTTAGGACCCCTGGGGTCGACTACGTTTCTGCCTGACACAAAATGCCTGGTGGATGATGGAAGAGGAAGGACTCCAAGCTTGAAAAAATGTGATGCTGTCACCAGGTCCTCCCAGAGGCTCTGGGATTTTACTCAGGTAAGTGAATGCACTCAAGCTAAACAATTTATTTATTAGATCGCTAAACGCTTCATATTAATATTTGATCCTCCACTTGAGATACTATTACTTTAAAATAAACATCAGATATTTTCAATTGGATTCTTTTCTTTAAAAAAAAGCACCCTTAAGATATATTTTATGTATGTACAACAGTATTTGGGTCTGTAAGATTTGTGTAATTTTTTTTTTTTTGCTTAGCAAGGCTACTGTTATTTGATCAAAACAAAAATACTGTGATATAATGTATATTTTTGGGAGATTCTTATATATAAAGTTCCAAAGAATCAGATTTATTTGATAGAAAATATAAATGTTTTGTAAAATTTTGTATGTTTTACTATCACTTAATGCATAAACTAATACATATTGAATAATTGAATTAGTAAAAAAAACTTTATATTTTTAAATGTCATTTTATATTTTTAAATGTTTTAAATTCATTTTAAATAAGCATTTTTTAAATCATTTTCAAAGTTTTTATATTGTTTTATTTTTTTTAATTATTTTTCTTCAGGATTTTTATGTAAAGCACTTTGAAATACCATTGTGAAAGAAATGTGCTATATAAATAAACTTACCTTGCCTTGCCATGTACTCAGTATTATAATAACAGTAATTTATGCATAATTACATGCAACTAACCCTAAACCAAACACCCATCCTAAACATAACCCTAAGTAAGTACTTGCATTTAATTAATATTACTCAGTACTTATAGGCCCCAAACATTTCTAGGTAGTGTGTGATGCCAAGTGTATTTATAATTGATCTTAATTATTTCTTAGAATGGACCCATCATAAGTCGAGACACAGGACGCTGTTTGGAGGTCGAAATGTCAAAAGATGCAAACTTTGGCCTGCGGCTGGTCGTCCAGCGCTGCTCAGGACAGAAATGGATGATTCGGAACTGGATAAAACACCCCAGACACTGAGGAACATCCAACCCGAAAAACAACCTTCCTGAGCTGGAGAGCAGCCATAGACACAAACCCAGAGTCTGGGGTTGAGACAGACCAGAAGAACTTCTTTCAGGGTGAAAAGCTTTCGATATAGACGTCTACAGGTGAAATATTATCTTTGGACGCTTTTACTGTTGAGTGAGCGGATGAAGCTGAATGCCGTCATCACGGGACTGTACAGACTCGCGGTTTACTGCAGCGTACTTGTGTTCCCGAGTGGAATTCGGATGAGCTGTCTTGGTGAAATATCAAGAGAAATATTCAAAAGAGTTGCGGATAAACAAAGAAGAGAGAAAGCGAAAAGTTGCAAACCCCTCTGAGCAATGTCTTGAGTTTTACTTCTTATCAATTGCCATTTCAACACTTATTTCTTCAGGCTGTGAATTGCTTTGGATAATTGAAGATCCATGTTGAAACTTGGGTATTTTTTGGGTACAAAAAATAGTATAGACTTTAATTTGACACAATAGTTTCAGCTCTTTATCTTTTCTTGATTTACAGACTTAATTGCTAATGCACAACAAAACCATGTGTTCACTCAAGAACTCATGTGCCTTTCTCCATCCTTATGCCATCAGACCAGGGAATGTTCCTCCCTAAGCATGTACAAAATATTTGATTTTAAATAAATTAAGATATGGATATAATGTTAAGGTCTTGTTGTAGAAACACGTTGTAAAATACTCAGAATATGATAATCCAGGAAGATCGAAACAATAAAAACAAGTTTTCTTTTCTTTTGTACAGTGTTGTATGATTTAACTGATGTGAAACTCAGTATCTGTGTTGATTTATATTGTAGGATCGATGACATCACAAGCAATAATTATGAAAGGTGACATTTATTTAGCAAAGTCGAGGTGAGACAACGTTCGAAACCCATTATAAGTTATGCATTGGAAATGGAAAAAAGTACACTGTAAAAAACAAAGGTTACAAAAGGAGTTTTGTAGAAATGCCACAGAATAACAATTTTGTGAGCCTTTCTATGCACAATTCTTAAAATATTTAAAATGAAGATTATTTTATTTGAATAGTTCAGCACTTCAGCCTAAAAATTTACCAACTGATGCTTTGCAGTGAATGGGTGCCGTCAGAACGAGACTCCAAACAGCTGATAAAAAACATCTCAATAATCCACATGTGATTCACATGATTCCAGTGAATCAATTAACATCTTGAAAAGTGAAAAGATGGTTGTCTGTAATAAACAAATCTAACATTAATAGGTCTTTAATTTTAAACTGTTCCTTTGGCAGTCCTCTATCCATAACATTTCAATCTCCCAAAAAATAAAAAATAAAGTAATCTCATTTGAATCAGGATAGATATAGCTAATAAATGGTGCTTGGTCTGTGCATATTTAAAATATAATATCTTCTTGTTGTTGTTTTTTACAAACACTGAGCTTTTCACTGGAGTAGTGTGGATTACTTCTGGATTATTGTGATGTTTTTATCAGCTGTTTGGACTCTCATTCTGACGGCACCCATTCACTCCAGAGCATCCATTGGTGAGCATGTGATGCAATGCTACATTTCTCCAAATCAGTTCCAATAAATAACTTTTTATTTTTAAGAGTGTTTGACGGATCGGTGTGTAAGAGAGTGACTAAGCTAAAAGAATGACATAATTTAAGTTTATGAAAGATTGGGCTTTGCATCGATACATTGTTCAAATGAAAAAAGTTTAATTTTCTGTTACCTTTGTTCCTCCACTAGATATTGTCTGAAGCTCTATGTCTGGAGTCTTGAGAAACTAGTTGAGAAAAAGAAAGGACAACCTTTGTTAAGCTTTGCATTTCTAAATACTGTCGCCGCAAGATACAAACCACACAACTCAGCACTAGAGCACTGAATGCTTCTCACAGCGGTCAAACTCAGCTTGCTGCTCCTCTTCTTCTTTGAAGCAAACTCAAAAGCTCACAACTCTTGAAAATAAATGTTACTGCTTTTCATTGATGTATTCACTCATTTTTTCCTCTCTCATCTGCAGTGAAAGCCACTCCATTTCTTTCCTCTCAAGTGTTTAGTGCTCATGTAGTCCTGAGAGAGAGAGAGAGAGAGAGAGAGAGAGAGCACAATGCCTGACAGAGGCAGAAACGTTTGTAAGAAGCCATCCAACTGTAAGCACTTCTTAAATGACCACCTGTGTGATCTCAAGGCATTTTTTAATTTGTTTTCCAGTGTGTTTACTAAGAGAGACTGCAGAAACCTGCTCAGCCAGGCTTTAGCTGTTCAGCTCCAATAGATTCATAAACAAGCATCTTCTCCCTCCACTCATCTACAAGGGGAAGATCTTATTTAAAACCACACTGGAGACTCAACAAGCGCTGTCGCTGCAAATTCACCCGTAGCAGGCATGTGGTGCAATGAAACAAACAGGAGAAATATATCAGCTGGCTGTGGTGCTTTTGTTTTAGCTTATGCTTTTTACCCAAGATGTGGTTCAGCGATAAAGTCATAGAAGCAAATGCACTGCGAGCACGCATCTATGAATCACAATCTGCTTCCTCCAAGACGACTAACTAATTCAGTGGACCAGTAGTGGGAGAGCTGGTGATGTGTGTTTTATTTATTTATTTATTTATTTTATCAAGTATTGGTCCAAATGTTGAAAGACCTTGTAATATTTACATATTTATTCACAGATTTGACCATTTCAAATGAATATGGTTAATATAATTTTGTAATTTGCAAGCTTTATTGACTGTTACAATGTTGCATTTATATATAACATTTATTTTTTTCTTTTGAACTTTCCATTCATCAAAGAATCCTGAAAAAAGAATCACCACGAAATTAAGCTCTACGATCTTTTTCAACATTAAATTGAATTATTTTTGATCAAATAAAATGATGTCGTTTTTTTTTTTTTTTTTTAAATGGTAGTGTAAATATAAAACATTCAGAAGGTATTTTAAGTATTTTGCGGTTTAAGTTACACCCTTGCTTTATTTCATGTTAAGTTGATTTTATTTGTCATTCTATATCAATGAAATTTGGTTATTTCAGTTATAAATCCATAGACTGATAAATTCACTGATGGAATACCTCTATCACTGAATCAATTATTGTTTTCAAACAGGTTTCCAAAACACTCCTACTGCCCTTTCCACAGTAATGTGTTCACACAGTCACAGTGTTCACAGTCTTTGGGGAAATAAGGCTTATTTAGACTTAAACTCTGATAGGACAAGCTATTTAATAGCTGCTTTTTTTTATATCATGCATAACATTTTCCTGCTACCTGACGGATGTCACTGAAATAGGTGTCTTGAGAATTCCCCCAAGTCTCTGTGACAACCTTAGTCTCTGTAAACAAAGAACGTGTTGGTCTTTTTTCACCTCACCAATTAAAAACTCAGCCAAACAGAAGACACTCTTTTCCATTTCTGCATTCAGGTTTGTATGAGGAGTTTGGCTCCAAACCACAAAGAGAGCAGGGTTTAGTTGGTGGGAGTAACTACATCATTTGGCTTCAAAAAGCATATTTCTTCATACTGTAGATGCTTTTTATTAGCAATATGCATTTATTCTGTCTAGAACAGTTTTTAGATGTCACAAATATTTTATTATTGAAGTAGATATAATCAATGATTTGTTAATAGACATTTTATCATTTATTCTAAAAATATGTATTTATTTTATATAAATGTTATAGTAGTAGATATAATAGACGTTTTACCAATAATCATCCTATTATCTATACTATATATTTATTTATTTATTTAAAAAATTGTATTATATTGTAGAAGATTTAAGAGAGTTTTCACCAATGATCAGTCATCTATTTGTTTGTTAAAAATAATTAACAACAATTTTTTTTTAAACTATTTAAAAAAAAAAAAAAACGTCATCTCCACTCGTTCTAATTCAGGATTATGTGTTCTATTTATAGTTTTTTTTTCTGACTAAAATGCACTTTTAGATATAAATCACAAATATTAATATATAATAGTAGATATAATATTTTTTGTTTGTGTTTTATTTGTTTGTTTGTTTGTTTATAATTCATGTTACAATTAATCAATCATTAATTTATTTATTTAAAAATAATTTAATGCATAGTGTGAATGCCAACTTTAAACCAAGGTTGCTCTGAAAGACCATGCTTTATAATAAGCTCTCAAGGGACCAACATGTCTGCTAAATTGCGATAACAATGTTTCATTAATCAAATTTAAAAAAATGTCTTGTTGTGTCTAAAACAAAGCAAAATAAATGCCTCTGCTTTTATCTTGACTCTGTCAGACGAGATATGTGTACCGTATGATTGTGAATGTCTTCAGACAGCTAGTGTCTCCATAACAACATCTCTTTCATGTTAAAATGAAAGCGAGAAAAAAACAATTGTGTTGTTTAGTCTGGCCTTGCGAGATAAAAGTAGAAGTTGTAAAATGTTAATGTTTTCACTCCTAGAGTTGTTAAACACCCAGAGGACACAATAGGAGAGAGACAGCTTTCAATGTAGCCAAAGAGGACAGTTACAGGTTCACGCCTTTGACAAGGGCAGCCCTCCTCACGAAACAGGAGAGTGGAAACTGATGTATGACTCACATTATCCCTTCCATTCTTTCCTCTGACGCTCAGGATGGATGGCAGGACAGAGTAATGGGGAGATTTGAAGGGAAAGGCAGGATGGGAATGAGAAGAAGGAGAGAAGCAGGTCACTAGGACACCTTCCAGAGAATACTTTTATTGAGCTACTGACGGCAAAAAGTCTGGTCGAGATAGAAAGAATGTGCTTTTTGTTTTTTTCAATGTGTTTTTCTCTATAGTCGGTTGTTGCTTGGGCAGCGATATGTGGTGTGTTATAAAGAATAGTGATGGCGTCACATATATCCTTCAGAAATCATTCCAATATGCTGATTTGGTGCTTGAATATTATTAGTGCTACATTATTAATTATGGTTGTAATATCTTTTATTTAAATGTAATATTTTTGTGGAAACCATGATTTTTTTATGAATTAATTAAATAAATATATCCTTGTTAAATTAACCTATTAATTATTTGTGTGTGTGTGTGTGTGTGTGTGTGTGTGTGTTTACATACACTTAAGTCGCTGGGGTATATATCATAGCCTCCCAAAAAACATTGTATTTTAAGTAAAGATCATGTTCCATGAAGATATTTTATAAATGTTCTACTGTAAATATGTCATAACCACATTTTTTATTTGTAATATGCATTGCTAAGAACATAATTTGGACAACTTTTAAGGTGATTTTCTCAATATTTCGATTTTTTTGCATCTTCAGATTCCAGATTTTCAAATAGTTTTATCTCGGCCAAATATTGTCCACCTAACAAACCATACATTAATGGAAAGATTATTTATTCAGCTTTCAGATGATGTATGAATCTCAATTTCGACAAATTTACACTTTTTCGACATATTGCACTATATTATTTTTTATGGTATTCTTTGAAATGGTCATACGATGTTGCTTAAAAGGACATTATTTTGTGTATTTGGTGTAATGCAATGTGTTTATGCAGTTTAAGGTTCAAAGAACACATTATTTTCCACATTCTGTACATTATTGTTTCTCCTCTATTCCCCACCTTTCTGAAACGTTTAGATTTTTACAAAGCTCATCATTCTGAAAAGCAAGGTGTGCTCTGATTGGCCAGCTATCCAGTGCTTTGTGATTGGACGAATGCCTCAAGCGCGTGATGGAAATATTACGCCCCTTACCATAAAGTAATCCCGTCTCATGGCACAACCAGACAAAAACTATAACACCCATTACAATCAAGGTATTTGTTGCATCCAGTGGGGACATAATTACTGATTATAAAGACTTTTTACGTGTTGTGTTGCATATCGCGCTGCATATTGCGCTACGTAAACATAAAACCACTCGCATTTGAACCGTCAGTGGCAAATCCTTTACACAAGAAAACGTACTTACAGACTGTGAGTGACGTAGACATGTGGGGGCGTGTTTAAATGATGCATTTTAGGGGGGCGTGGTTGACTTTTGGCTTTCAGATATTAGTCTTCGCAACGTTACAGATCTTCTTTATGCACCAAGAGTTTGTTACTCTCCAAAAGAGAAAGGAAAATTTGAAATTGCATCATATGACCCCTTTAAAGTACTTGTGAATGTAAATGCTAAAGTACATGAATATGGTAATCATTTAGTACCACTGTGTTTGATTATACCTTTTGTGTTAGTATCATCTGGAACATCACATTACCATTGTATACTTTTTTGTAAGTGTTGGCTTTAGAGTCCTGTGGAACTGCTGGGAATAAATAAAAAGTGAGATGATGCTATTGTTGGCAAAATAGGAAGTGGATCAAGAGGTCTCTTGTACACTTTACTGGCTGTAGCTACATAGTTGTCACTCATTTGAGTAATCTAAACAATATATGTGAAGATGTGCCTCTCTGCACTGATCTTGACTTTCAACATAATTTTAGACACTGTAGGTGGTCCACCACAACTGTTCTCAGATCAGTGAGCAAAGCCGTGTTATAATGATGAGCATGTGTGATAACTGCTGAGGCCGAACAGCTTGCAGAAACCATAATGAGATCTCCAGAGGAGAGAGAGAAAGACGCTGCTCCAAGACACTGTTAAAACCAGACCCTGCATGACTGGATTTGTATGCAAATACACCTAAAGAAACATTGACAATTATAATAAAAGTGGCGACAGCACTTAAGAATCTCATATACTATATTAAGTATTAAGAATCTCATATACAAGAGATTAACGAGGTTAAAACTGTAAACTACTGACAGAGAGTTTGAAGTATATTACGTTTTTGAAACAAGTATCTTATGCTCCCCAGAGCTGCATTTATTTGATCAAAAATACAGTAAAACCAGAAACAGTAAAATGTGACCAAGGACCTCAAAACCAGGTTTAAGCTGATAAATCATCTTTCCATTGATGGATGGTTTATTAGGATCTGACAATATTTGGATATCTGGAATCTAAATACCTTTTTTTATGGTAGGAAATTTACAAAATACCTTAATGGATCATGATCTTTGCTTAATATCCGAATGATTTTGGGCATAAAAGAAAAATCTATCATTTTGACCCATACAACGCTTTTTTGGCTATTTCTACAAATATATCCCAGCAACTTAAGACTGCTTTTGTGCTGCAGGGGCACAAATACTATTTCAATTTCCTTGTTAAATACTTAGCTATAAGCCTTTGAAATTTAGGGTTTAACAGTTTTCACAAAAATAGTAAGCAGCACAACTGTTAATAATATTAATAATAATGTTACAAAGTGTTTCTTAAGCGCCAATCAGCATATTAGGGTTAAGATTGGAGTAATGACTGCAGAAAATTCAGCTTTGCATCACAGGAATAAATTATTATATATTTATCATTTATGAATTGCAATCCTGTAAAATTGCAACAATATTTCACAATATTACAGTTACTGTATTTTAATCAGAAAACATGCAACCTAGTTTCTTATAGGTGTGCGTAAGAGACTTTCATAAAGCATTAAAATATTTTAATTACTCCTAACTTTTGACTGAAACTTTATATGAAATTATATTAATTTTGTTCAGTTTCTCCTATCAATGGCTCAAACAATGTTGTGCATTTGAAGCGTGGCTATCAGTTTCACTGGCCAGCGTAGGAACCTTCAGTAAAAAATAATAATAATAATAATTTTGGCAGTTGTGTTTGGTGACATCAGGGGAGAAGAAACTGCATGCATTTAAAGTACAGATTAAAAGTCATATGTTAGGAGAAAAAAAAAATCTGTGACAGAAACATGAAGTTGCTTTTATCTACTTCACCCAGTGACATATCCGTTTATTCAAGACTAATATTCTTTACCATGGAGTGTACAAAGCTGAAGAGTCAAGACAACCAACTGACCTTCACTGGTCACATTTCACTACCAGCTCTCACAATGTAAGGTTTATACAGTGCATCAAACTATTGTAACTTATTCCTTTTTGATTTGACTGCATCAGCATTGAGAATAGAACTGCTTGATGTGCATTGAACACTGATGTATTTCCACACATCACATCTTTGCTCAAGTCTCTGCATGGCTCCGTGCAGCTGCCAGGATTCATTTCAAGACACTTTTGGTGATTGACCTGGTCATATCAGCTGGACTCCCTTTGCTCAGATGTGAACGGTCACCCAGCATTCACTTCACATTTACCTGTTGACATGTGGAAAAATAATCCTCAGCTACCACAGATACCTATATACTGTATGTAGAAATTAACCTGTTTGATCCAAAATAAAAATTCCAGACATGAAAATATCCAGATGATGTGTCATTAATAACCCTTTGAAATATTAAATCATTAAATATTTTTTTATGTTGTATGCTCAACAATTGTGTCATGATTGTAACCAGTGGGATAATGTGTATCCTGAATTAACATATTTCTGCAGTCATGAAAATGTGTATATTATCTCTGTCCCTTATTTTAAACTGTTTGATCACATTCTGGTTTACTTTTACACATAAAAAAACCCCTTAATAACTCATTTGTTTCACAATTGTTACTTTATTGTAACATATACTGTATCATAAAATCGTTATATTAGTGCTACCAATATATTAGTAATGTAACTTATTTGTAACATTTGAACTTTTAATTTAGAGCAATATTGTATCATTGCAACATCTTAGTGCAGTCTTCACTAACAACTGCAGTTGGATTTATATGCATACCTAAATTTACTGTTAAAGTTTACTCGTTTCTATATGACAACACTGAATAAAACTTAATAATCGTGAATTCATACGTTAATATTAGACACCTTAAAGACAATGTGGACCGAAAATCTTTTTCATGTTTGTTACTTTATTTTATTAGTGTTCATTTATGTTATTAAACTGGATAAATTGTTACACCTTTTTATATTTTATGTAGTTTCATGATTTACTTTTGATTAAAACAAAGCTTTATTATTGAATGTTTGTTTGGCATTTCATTTACTGTATACCCTTTAAATGCATTTATTTGAAACACATGTATTTGGTACTTGCTATCTTATACTGACAGCTACAGCTTTCAGTGTGCGGTGTATTACACTGAGGATGGAGGATGCATCTCATGTTTAATAATTGTTTGATTTTTAACGCCTGAAAAAGCTAACATATCACCCTCATATTGATTTCTGAATAAATTAAATGAATGATGTTACAGTTGACTTCCAGCAATGCACTGTAACTGACCGGTCTTATTGCAGCTTTTGATTTAGAGTGTGCAAAATATTCATTAGCACAACCACTTGTGTGTTCGTTTCAGTGTGTCCTTACATCTGATTGGCTGATGCTGCCTCCCTCCTGCCGGTCACAGCAGGCCACTGCTTTCACATCTGTTTGTTTTTTCAGGGACTCTCTTTGGCTGAGATGTCAAGGTCATTGACTGAGAGACTGGAGCTGGATTGCAGCATGCCTGGGTTATCTCTAAGTGGTTGCTGTGTTTTTAAGAGCCCTTGTATATGATTTTGAGACTCTGCACTCCTCATTTTTCCAATAATTCTGTAGCACTCCTTCTCTAAAACGATCTTTGCAAGGTCTTGTATTTTTATTTCAGGCTTTCAAAATCGTTGTCGTTGATTTATATCCACACAGAGCTGCCTTAAATGTATGTCATTGGAACAATTTTTAAATAATTCAAAATTGGTTCTATATTGTTTTAAACCATATCTGCTGGTCTGCTGTTTGTTTTTTCCCCATAGTCCAATTAGCCCAGATTGTTTTTAAAAGGTTTAGTGTACTTTTAAGACCAATTATATCCAAGGCCAAAGCTGTGTGTGTGTGTGTGTGTGTGTGTGTGTGTGCAAGTGTGACCATCACAAAAGTAATGGTCCTTTTATTTAAAGAAATTAAAGAATTCCACTCAAGAAATTGAAGCATTTAAAGGGAATAAAGAAGAAAGGTAGTAGCTTGAATAGCTACTTTCTAATACTACTTACATTTCTGTTCACAAATGCTCACATTTTACTTCATGCTTTTGCATTGTTCAGCTTTTGTGCATGGTAAATACAGGTTATGTTTGATCTGATTGACCCTGTCTGATTTGCTTAATTCAATAAACAATGTAAATTATAGAAGCCCTCATAAAATGCAGATTTAGATGCCCAATTAAAAAAACTTAAAATAATAAAATTTAAGTTACATAAAATACAAAAATATCCTAAACTGCTCACATATCAGATGCACTGAATTCAACAGTGACTGAAAATCATGAGAAAAGTTCTCACTTAAGGCCTGAGAGAATGAAACGTCGTCTGTTGTACTAAAGCACCTCTGCCCAGGCTCTCGTGATAAAATGTCAATTTAAATGTAAATCTCTATTGTAGGAATGAAAGGACGTGATTGGACCAAGATTGAAAACGTAATTAAACAGCCACTGCAATTACTTTAAAGAATGAACAATTTCACCAAATCACAAAAAGAGTTAGAGATCCTCTGTGAATGTGGGATTTATGTGCAAGTTAAGAATAAAAACAAAACTATTTGCTGATGCTAGGAATATATCACAAACTGATAATTTATCAGACCTATACGTTTTGATATATTAACACTCATCCAAGCAGTGACAAAAAAAGGACACAGTGTGCCTACAGATCTGAGTCACAATCATTATTTTCAATTATTTTTTAAATTACATTTCTCTGTTTTCAAAAAGCCTCAGATTTAATTATTTAGTAATCATGGTAAAAATCTAAATACATGCAATCATCTGTCCGTCGTCCTCTCTTTCTCTGTCTGCAGTCACAAACACATTAATTAGCTTGCATGAAGCTATGCAGACAATACCCAAATAATTACGTTGCGCCATCTCTGCTACTTTTAAAAACCAATAAAGGATGAATTAATCGCTTGGGATCAGCATCAGCGAGCACTCTGCAAAGTCATAAGTATAGACTCTATTCACAATGAACTATTTACAGATTTCATTATATCTGAAGCTCTCCAGCAACTGGCTAATGCTGTCTGTAAAGTTTGTGTGTGTGAGAGGGGAAAAGGGTGTGGGGTTTTTCAGAAAGCAAGCTGCATTTTCATGCTTTAACTGAGAATGGCACACTGGCACGGCGGTGGGGTGCTGAGGGTTATGCAAATGAGTTCTGTCAAGGTCATCCAATCGGCTCAGAGTCCTTTATGCATCATAAGAAGTGACAGTTATAATGATAGCCTCTTAGAAGGCTAAAAAAAAACAGTAAAGCTTTCTGATGTGAGCCTGGAGAATGTGATTTCCCATACTTCATTTGAAAGTGCATTTGAGGTCCTTCTCTGGAAGATATATCTTTTTTGGACAATGTTTAATATGCATACTGGCCTAAAAGTCGAAAAATATATATTTTAAATGTATTATACTGTTATCTAAAACCATATGTTTTATATATGAATTAAAATATCACTAAATATAACACATGCATTACAAATTGGGAAAATGTTACAGTTCAATATAAAATAGAATAAAACAGTCCTCCATTGTAAAATAACCGATAGACAATCATTTTTTGCATTTGGTTAAAATAACTTTCAGTGCAACGTAATCTCCAAATCAAAATTAAATCTTATATTACATGATATGACAAAACAATATTAATTAGACGCACCTTCACACTATATCTACTTGAAATGTCTGGACTTTATTACTAAAACATTATTGTTTAATATACTAAAATGTTATGCTTTGGTATATATTTTTTTATTTATATTTTATAAATGCTATATTATAGTGTAATGTAGATGTTGCAACCTCAGTTTGCAACATAGGAAACTTGCATAACTGAGATTTTGGCAAAAATAAGTAAACAGTTCAGTGCACCCAGCCAACTGCCTATTATATCGTTTGTTTACTTAAATAATTCTAATGGATGATTTGTTGAATAAATATTTCAATTAATCACTCATAAAGCCATCAAGACAGTTATTTCTTGAATGTACTGGCATTTTGAACTAATCATTTGAATGAACAATTCAAGGACTCATTAAAAAATTCAGTCCCATGCTGCCACCTACTGGTGAATCAAATGTAACTGCAGAAAGAGATACAACTAATGACTGTCTGGAAAGTTTGTGTGAAAACATTTTGTTCTTCATTAACAACAGTCACACAGTCATTTTACAAGCACATAAACAGCTATTGTATACTTGATCTGAAGTTATTTGTTGTAGCAAAACAAATGCTGGAAGCAAAAAAAATGACGTTCACAATGGTGAGAAGTGCACCTGGGCACAGCTGCCGACAAAAACAAAACAAAACACAAAAGCAGAGAGGCACGGTCATCCTGCCTCCAGCAACGGTAGAACAATTTGCTAATGAAGTCAGAAATACACTGCTAACGTAGCACTTGAGGCAATTAGCAGAAAGGCACCTCATTTCACAATCAAGCTGTACTGCACACGCTCCACTGCCACGAAAAAATGCACTTCCAAAAAAGAACAGTCCGTTCTTTCTAGTAAAAATTAAATGAGTACATCATACCATGCATCTTATTGCATCGTGCATATGGATTTCTTCTCAGCTCACTGCCTTCTATTAGTACCTTTCTAGTTAGTCTGATGAATAGCTGCTCGAGCTGCCTAAATGGATTTTAACTCTCTAACACTCCGGCAAATGACACCATCATTTTATTGCAGCCTCAGTGCGGACACGCGGGTCAGCTGGGCACGGTGTGGCCGCTGGATGATTTAATTGAATTGTCAGAGCTGGCATCCCCTCATTGGGCATCGTCCAAGCTCTACGATGATATATTGCGCAGTGCTCCATCTTCCCTGACATCAGCGGTGGAATTAAATGTTTTTGTCTGACAGAGTCTGAAATTACCCGGCACTCGCGCAATGATAGACTAATAAACAAAAGTATGAAATTGGAGAGGACGATTTAGCTTAAAGACTAAATAAATATACTGGATTATTGACAGAAAGTATATCAAACAATATAAATGAATAGAAACTACTTGGAGCGGGCACTGCAGAAGACATCACTAAAATACTTTCATGGTTCAGAAACCGTAGCACAGTTGTTATCAAAAGTGGCCAGTGGACAAGTGGGCTGATACAATTATCAATCTTATATGTAGCGGATCAAGTTTTCTGAACTGAGAAACCAAAATCCCCTTGATTTTGTGCATATAAGAGTTAATTGTAGTTAAAATATATACTGTATGTTCCAAAACTCCTCTACAGAAGAAGATCAACACCTGCTTCTACAGCACTGCCTGTTTAGCCCCGCCCACTGCTTATGACAGAGATGAACACCAAGTCTACACAAAAACTAAACAATAAAGATGCTCTGAGCACAACAAAATGCTGTGCAGTGTCAAACCTAAACTTACCCATTTTATAGCGAATATGCATTTTTATAGATTTATCAAAAAGCAATTCGGATTTATATACCCCTTAACCAAACCTAAACTTATCCAAATATGCAGGGAAATACCATTTTAGTAACAATGTAGCATTAAAAATATTTTATAGTCACTGATTCCACTTTTAACTCTATGTATGTACAGTATAAAATATGACAGACAGATAAGTCCAATGCCAATCACAATCATTTAATTATTGCAGAAAAAAAAAATGTGAAAAGCAGTACCAAAAGTAATTCATAAAGAATTGATACTTACAGTATGGTCTCTGCTCAGGATTGAGATGAAGATCGCTGAATAAAGACTGTAATATGGTGATACTGGAATATTTGGATTACAGTGCACAAATAAAATTGATCCTGTTGTAATTATGTTGAGTGTATTTTTTGATGTTATTGTTAGTCACAGCATGTCGGACAAAATGCCTTTTGTGTACCGAGGCAAACAAAGCAAATATTGCATGACAATTGCATAAATGTTATTCGTTTTTAGGATTTAGTCTTGTTTAACATTATGTAGGCCTATTCTTGCATGAAATCACACATATGTAAGTGTACTGTGATGGGAGTGTGATGTTGCCTCATTCCACGGTAACTGTAAATTCTGATTAGTGGATGTAAAGAGGATGTATTTTCAACATTATTACTGTCTTCAGTGCACCTGGGAAAATTGTTACTGCTGAGTCGAGCCTTCTTGTGCATTCAGGTCCCCTCTGGGAAGTTTGTATTTACTAGTGAGGAAGTACAGTAACACTTTAAACATATTCACTAATAACCAAGAGCTTTCCCGTAATAAACTCCTTATTAGCTGCTGATTAATAGTTAGTAAGGTAGTTGTTATGCTTATGTATGCAGGGATCTAGAATTTGTGTTGTACTAATAAACAGCCAATATGCTAGTAATCTGCATGCTAGTAAGTGACTAGTTAATAGTCAGAATTGCTCCTTAAAATAATGTGTTACAGTAAGGTTTGTTCAAGTCACTATGTTTGGAACAAGATATGGTAATGTAGCATTTTTGGCAAATATCCAACAAGGTTTTTAACTCTATGCTTTTACAAAATTAATAATAAATAAAAAAATGTAAATAATAAAATGCTAATCAGATTTGTTTTAATGTTTTAATTCAATTTCTGAAAGTGCTGTAAATATATTAAATATATGTGATTTTTGTTTATTATTATTGTAAAATACTATTTTATTTTGTGCATGCAAACAGTATTATTGTAAAAAAAAAAAGAAAAATATGGGGTCCAATTCTCACTAATAACTAGTTGCTTATTAGCATGCCTATTATTAACATGTTGGCTGTTTATTAGTGCTTATAAAGTACATATAATGCATGACATCCATTATCCTACCCAATACCCTAAACTTAACAACTACATTATAAACTATTAATAAGCAGCAAATTAGAAATTAACTGAGGCAAAAGTCATAGTTAATGGTTAAATAATAATGAGAACTGGACCTAAAAATAAAGTGTGACCAAAAAAAAAAAAATACAGATGCTGCATCCTCCATATTTTCTCAATGAGACAACTCTCGGTTTAAAAAAAGTTTCCCCCTAGCGTGCATTTCTTTTCATCACAATAACTACGTCTGAATTCAAAATAATGAAAATAGTCATTTCTATCACTTAATAATGCATGGTATCAAAGCTAAATGATTTTGTTACATAAAACAATCCATTGAGTGAAAGTGAACAGCCTAATACTATTCCCTACACACAGGCTCACTTATCTCTATATAAAGATGTAAAAAAAAATATAGATATATAATATTATTGCAGATGTTTACCTGCCATGTTTTTAATCAGCATGCACTTTCTAACATCACAATTTGGCAACTCATGTGTCACCTAGAATTTCACACTTGTGAATGTGATGCTGTTTGGTTATTAATGTGCTCAGAACCTATAATTATGATATTTCTGACTTGAAGGGTGCACATAAGTAGAACAGTTCTCCTCCAGAAACTGAAGAACTGCACTAACTATAAACCTGATGCGATAGTAGAGCGCTCCATTACGAAGATGTGGCTTGAAGCAAAATCGCAAATTCCCATTTTGTCATCCAGTTAAAAAGCAATAAGATAATTTATTACACAGAATGCAGACCTTATCAACCTTGAAACATGGAAGATATTGCTTTCAGATGGCTCGTTTTATCAGTCCTCGACTGATTTCAGGGATACAGCGATGTAAAATCTCATCTGCCGCTCCAATGATGGAAAATCAACATTTAATCGCCATTTCCAGAATACTTGGTGGAGAAGATTATCATCAATATAAAAAGTGGTTCAACACTAGAAGGACTTCAGGCTAATGTGGGCAAATTCATTTTTTGCTAATATGGCAAGAAATAGTCAAGCACTCACAGAGAATATGCAATAAAATCAGTCATGGTCTACTGGATTACCAGAAATAGCTTTAGTCAAATATGAGCAAATGGGATAGCCGAATGTCGCATTGGGTTATATTTCCAGAAAGAGCTGAGGTACTGAAAATGGAAAGTGGAATACTGATAGTAGCATACCATAGTAAAAGACAGAAATAAGAAAGAAAGACACAAGCAAGCGAGAAAAACTACATTTACTGTCCATCTGGAGTAATGAGCTGAAATTATTTGTATTCTCTTGAACCAAAAGTGCTGGCTTCAACAGAGCCAGTTTTCCTTTGATGGTGAGGCTTTATTGCCAGGGAAAGCACTGCGAATTCATTCTTTTCGATTTATCCCATAAAGCCCTCTTGTCTCTAAAGATCAAGGCACATTTGTCCTTAGAAAACATCAATAGGGAAGAGTTACGGGCTCTTTTCCATCATACAGAAATGACTTTTCAACAAAAACCTAGAAAATCTTCTGAAAACCATTTGTCAAACAAGTTAGTGTCCTGCACTCTTTTGTTACTGGAAATTGAAATGTCAGGTAGAAACGTCTAAGAAAATGTATTGTAGACCAGCTCTTTGAGAACTAAAAGCCATGCATTTTCACATTTTCAATGCTTTCCTACAGTATGTCCCACCAGTTTGTTTTGGACATTACCAATCTAAAGGTGAAATTTATGGAAAGTGCATAAGGGAAGGGAGATAAATTGGTTAATTTAACTGAAATTATTTGTACATGCTAATTTTAAATGGAAGCCCAAGCTCAAACAGAACATTAAACGTATCTGGATGACAAGGGATAAAATCTTGATTTTGATCCTCTGTCTTGAAAAGGTTTATTGGAGAAAGCGTCAGTTGTCTGCTTGACTAGTCATGTCTTCTGGAGGCGTCTGTGCTGAACGCGATGCAACATTCTCTATTGACAGGCATTAAATTGTTTTCTGAGTTTGATTGATGATGCAGATAAAGTGGCCCTCCCTCCAGCTTCATAAGGTCATATTTCCTCTGTTAGAAAAACAGCTTTGAGTGAACATCAGAATCTCTGAACTGTCTTCGGGGTTTTGCTTCACATTTATTGTTTTTCCTTTGTCTGAAGATAAAAGTGTAGCTTTATTCTTTTGTTTCAGTTTATAAAATTTCACCTCACATTTGCTGTCTCCTTGTTCTGTACAGAAGTTCTGCTGATCTGCTGTACTATAGCATGGGCAATGCAAAGAGAAATCAGTTTGTTTAGAAATATTAAACCTTTTTAACTTCATTCTAATCTCATGGAATAAGCTTTCATTATGTCTTTCCTTCATACTGATGAATTAATTCAGCTTTTAAACCTTTCTGATGCATTTTTATTAAACTAGCCTTTGTTGTAGCCTACTTTTTGAGAAGCAGAATTTAACGCTGCTGCATTGACAGCTTCGCTGGAGGCTGAATGACACAAGGGCAATTTTGTTTTTCTAAGTCGCTCCGTTTCTGAATGCAGCATCAACTTCATGCTTTTCCCCAAGATGCAGAATAAGCAAAAGTCAAAACACTTGAGGCCAGGGCCCATTAATCATAATCACACAATTTGCATTCAGAGATAAAAGCAGTATTCTGTACCTGACGCCAGACGCTTGTAATCAATTACCGCTTGTCAAATTATTTTGTACTACAACAACTTTTAAAGTGATACGCCAACATACGCTCATTAATCTTTCCTGCAACATTCCAACTGTACTACTTTGCATTTCTTCAACTCATTATCTGCTTCTTACTGTATTAAAATATGTATTGCATTTTGTTTTTATAAGCCAGTATGCCTAGTTATTTTAAGGCATTGTTTTACTGATGATATAACATGCCAAACATCCTAAAAAAGAAGTTTTAGTAATCGTATTTATAAAGTTTGTGTGTGTGTGTGTGTGTGTGTGTGTGTGTGTGCTCTTGTTTTTGTGTCATATCAGGACACAACTCTGTATAATGACATGGGTATGACACAGGTATTACAAGGAGAGGGTGACTTATGAGGACATAACCCATGTCCCCATTTTTCAAAACGCTTATAAATCATACAGAATGAGTTTTTTTGAGAAAGTAAAAATGCACAAAGTTTCCTGTGAGGGTTAGGGTTAGGTGTAGGGTTGGTGAAGGGCCATAGAATATACAGTTTGTACAGTATAAAAACCATTACACCTATGGGATGAACACACTTTACACAGAAACAAACGTGTGTGTGTGTGTGTGAGAGAGAGAGAGAGAGAGAGAGAGAGAACTAAGGCTAAAAACGCCAGCCACCATTTGAGGAAAAGGCTAAAGTAAACAATATCACATCTCAAATCCACACATTTTCATGTTGGCATTGCCGTTTAGATATACTGCTTTATATTTAATGATTAGTTGATTTGGATGTACTTATTTTGTACCAAAAATCAGCTCTTGCTGACATGTTTTAGGCCTTCAAGTTCTCAATCAAAACCACTTCTATAGAATCATAGTCCGTGATTGCAGTCCGAGGTTGCAGGACAATTTATGTTTATCGCATTGCACAACTTGCTTAGCCTCACCATGAACCCTGTGTTTGTAGTGCATCATAGCCCATAAATGTGACAGCAATCAGGATATAATATTCATCAGTCTGATACTGATATTCTCCCACTGAACTATAGCGCTGAGTGGGGACAGTTATGGGGTTGCATAACCTTGTGCGAAGGAGTATTGCAAGGGTATCTAAACCTCATTCTTTCCTGACAAAAGGAAGAATATCAGAGGGTGCATTCAGGAAGGAAGACGAAAGATGGTTTGAGAGGAAAGAAAACGGGAATAGAGGAGATGATGAAAAAGGGGAATGCAGTTTTGGTGTAGCCACACAATCAACAGGAAATCACAGTTCATTTTATTTAATGTGCACTGGGCTGGTTTGTCTGACATAGATTAAAATTCAATAACAGCTTTGCATGAAAATAATTGTGTAACCTGTAATCAGCACAGGTAATCACAGCAGTGTGAGTTAAACAGATGATTGCAAATGCGATTGATTTTATACAGCAGTTCAACAAGAGATGTCAATTTTGAGTAACTTCTGTTTTAGATACACAATTACCAGTGCTTTTTCCGTTTTTTTTTTTTCTCTATCAGTGAAAATAGCTCCAAATAAAGCCACAGACAAACTAACTGATGCAGAGCCGACAGCACATGCGTTTCGCTCATTATTGAGTATTTTTTTGCACAAA
The DNA here is from genome assembly GCF_003368295.1 of Carassius auratus. Taxonomy (NCBI): domain Eukaryota; kingdom Metazoa; phylum Chordata; class Actinopteri; order Cypriniformes; family Cyprinidae; genus Carassius; species Carassius auratus. The sequence continues at coordinate 952,243 of NC_039272.1, read as the reverse complement.
TCAGTTAGACAGTCAATAGACCTACTATTATTTGATGACACACCAATTGTTCAGGTGATTAAATGTCTTTCTAAAAAGAAAATGAAAAAAAAATATTATGTAGACAAACTCCATAAAACATTTTTTTTTTTTTTTATCTAGGACCTTTAAACAACGTGTGCCATTAATGTTACATTTAATATGGTGTCTAAACTGATTAGGGTGTATTGTTAATGTCTTTAATGGATCAGTGTGATTGAATCAGTCCCTCCAGAAAAACGCGATCGCCTGATTTAATGCGGGGTTGCATTTTTTAAAATATGCCGCTCTTTTGTTGCATAAATTGCCGATTTCAGAAAGCAAAATATGTGGGGCTAGCATGATTTCATAATCCTTGTATTTTCGCAAGTAAGCCATTTTCCCCCTATTGCCATGGGAACCTCATGAAGTGACGTAATTACGTGAAACTTGAAGCGCGCAAATCATTCTTATTTGCCAACAAAAATAAGCGCAAAAGAATGCGCGAAGCAGTTTCCCGATTTGTTACATGACAGTGGAGCCAAATTATATTGCGAGAACTTACGAAAACTGCGGTTTGATGAAATAGAGAAACAAAGGTTATTCCCCAAACACCCCTTTCTCACTAGACTACTAACACTGTTGTAGTTTCATTCAGAAGTTGATGCAACTTTACAGTTGTAAGATTCCACTTTTTTGTTACAGAACAGTACCAAAAACTTACAGTTGTAATTATATTAGTAGTATGTCAAATAATTTACGTTGCAGTAAGAGATTGCAACTTAAATATTCTGTGATTTAGTATGCTCGCTTATCATAGGAAGTAATAAGAAATTACTCTTTACATTAAGGTAGTATCCTAGTGAGAAAAAGGTGTTGGGGAATCATCTTTTTTTCTCTTTTTCATCAAACCGCAGGTTTTGCAAGTTCACGCATTAAAATTGCAAAAATATACCGCATATTCAATCGCATTTTTTTAAGAAAACGTGCCGCAAAATCAAGGATTTTTGCCCGCAACAATCACAAAAAAAATTTGCGTTTTTCTGGAGGGACTGATTGAATGAATGAGTCAATGACCACCTACACCTACTGGTGTGTTTATGTAACCTGCATAACAAGTTAGTTAAAAAAAATATCATCACTAATGCACAGATTACATCAATATTAGATTATATGATTATTCCTTACTTGGCAGAAATACTAAGAATATTGCTACAGTATATTATTATGAATTCAGCCAAAAACTATTTTGTGCTGTCTGTTTCTGAAAAGTCCAGGAAGAACAAGGGTAACAAAATGAATTCAGGAGCTGGAGAGAAAGGAGGCTGAGGTTGAGAAAGAGGAAGAGGGGTCAGAGCTGGGACTAGAGGCTTTTGATGAGAGAGAAGTGGAAAAATAGGGCAATGTGAAAGTCTGACGAAGAGAGATGAAAAAGTTGAGAGAAAGACATGCAAGGTGTCCATCCAGTTCCTCATTCATATCAGCAAATGTCTTCACAATATCTCTCTTTGAGCTACGATGCAGGAATCATTTCCATGGTATGTGCAAGTCTTGCATCAGAGCAGAATGGGCCTACAGATCCTTTAGTGCATTCATTGTGAGACAGAGATGGTGATAGGAATTGATTCAAAGAAGCATATTAGCAGACCGTCAAACACTACATTAGATCTGACCTGTGTATTACTTTTGAAAGTGCAAACAGAGAAGCTAGTGGTTACAAGGGCTGGATCTCGGTATAAGCTTTTGAGTCAAAAAGTTTTATTTCTTCAGGTTATCTATACATTTTATGAATCAATTCATTTTGCAGTTAAACATTTTCCGAAAGCCATCTAGACAACTCTCTGTATAAATGACTTTATATTCAGTAATATTATTGATTCAAGTGCACTAGAAGTATCGAATGAGAACAAAACACAAACTGAAGTTAACTTAGTAATTACTCTATTGTCTTCTTTTGAGATGCTATATTGCTGAATCAAGCCCATTCTATAATTGACAAATTTTGCAATATCATCTCGTATTAAACTGTCTTACATTTAATGAAGGTTGCATCACTGATTGTTATTTTTGTTTATTACTTGTGAAGCAAGTTCTTTATTAATAAAGGTGACTATATGGTGTGATTGTTGGCCTGTTGTTGGGGCATGGTGTCAAGAAATGTAAATATGTGGTAAATGACCTGCATCTTTCTTTATGTAAAAGTAGATATATTTTATTTTAATAGTGTATGCCCCTATACAGAAAATAATTAACTTTTAGAATATTCACTTCAGTAAAAAAGTGACAACTAGCCCAGGTCTCACCTGGTAGCTTTGTTTGGGAAAAACCTAAAACGTGCACAATTTATGCCACATCTATGTTTAGTATTCTTACTTAACATTTTAGAGTCAGAATAGTTTAACTGGAATAGTTTAAATTCAAACTTGTTCCAAACGGGGTAATGAATATAACAAGCCAAGGTGTCACAGTATTCAGTATATAATCCATTTTGTTCTTGTGAGGTCAGTGACAAATCTATTTAATGAATTCAGAGGCTATATCAGTCATACTATGGCAGAATTGTGTCAGTGAATTCCCATGCATGATTTAGAGCCCTGTTATCCTGTCCAGCATAACTCAAAACCACAACGCTGGCTTTCATTTCTCACAGAAATATACAAAGTCACATTTCATAAAGCCAATTGTTTTTACCTCTCATTGTGCTCCATGTAATGCAGAATGTTTTTATTTTTTTATTTATTTTTTTTTTTTTTTTGGGTTTTTACACCTGTGGCTCCAAAGACATATGTATTATTTTATGAAAAAAGATAGCTTTTGCAAACCTTTGATAAAATGTGTCACTTCAGGCCACACCGTTCAATGAAAAGACTTTTTATCCAAACATCTACTGCACGCTGTTAAACTGTTCAGATGAGGGAATCATTGCTTGACAGCTCCATTTGACTCAAGATGACAAGCAATGTTTTATAATGGATAGAAAATTGATATTTTTATAGACAGGATGAGTAGGCTACATACTGCAAAAAAAGAGAAAAAAAAAGCAAGACATTTTCTGACAGATTTTTTTTAAAGAGCAAAAATGGGAGACGGTGATATTTATTAAGCAGAATCAAGGTTTTCCAGTTACTGTGGGGCTTTTCAAAATAATGTCATGGATTTTTTTCTTTCTTTCTTCACAATGACAGCTAGTAAAATACAAATACAATATGTTATTTACAGCATGACACAACACGAACTGGTCAATAAACATTTAATATATCTTTGTGCGCTTATAATGCAAATGCATTCAAAGCTAATAACATGCCAAGAATGAGAAATTACGTTTTCATGTTGAATATCACCTACCAATTCGTGTGCAATAAATCTTTACAGCTTGAGTGACCTTTTAATGGCTTGAATTAGCCTAGATTATAATACTGTGAAAATTTAATTAAAATGGTCAGTAAAGAGGTCAATGTCAAGGAGCCATCTGAATGAATACGATGATCTGTAAATGAGCTGCACAGACATTTCTCATCATCGCGTTCAGTAACTGGTTCAGTGCACACTCTGAAGAGCTGGACTGCACATCTGAATCAGCCTCGCTGGGAAATGAACAATGCATTTGGGTGTAATACCAAGGACCTGCAGCAATGGTCTGGTGTCAATAGAAAGTCAATATTCATTTTCCCTGGGCCAAAAACCCATTTAAGAGCTTTGGAGAGGGACTGGCCAATGGAGATAAGAAAAGTAATAGAAACTCAACCCTGCTGGGGACTTTAGCAAGCAATGGTACCAAGTTATCCAGATTTAAAGATCATTAGAGTAAAGCTATCTAAACACTTATACTCTTTTTTCAGTAATTAGTAGTGATTAGGCTAAATCACCCTCTTAAATTTCCAATTTTTTAATTTTGTTTTTAGTGCAACCAAATGAAAGTCATGAAGTTGGGTTCTGGTACCAGTTCTCGGTCATGCATTACACTAAAACATACAGCGCTGCTAGCAGTCTAGTGTGATTTCCCTATAAACTGTTTATTTTACACAGCAGGATCAGTGTAGTTCAGTGACTCTTATGAGGCAGTTCTTGTGAGTGAATAAAAAACAGAACTGGCGATCATCGGGTAACTCATTCCCAAATGACTGACTCTTATAAGTGGGATATTTTTGGTGAATCGAAACATAAAGTTTGATTACTGAGTGAATCAAAAACATACAGTGCAGATATTCCCAAATGTGAGTTGGTTTTTCTTAGTGAATCCTGCAGAATGGCCAGTCTCATGTGATTGCCAAGTGATTGACTCTTGAGCCAGTTATTTTTAGTGAATCAAAACCCTGCTGAAAAAACCAGCATATGATGGTTAGGTATGTTTTGATGCTGGGATGCTGGTTTATGCTGGTCCTTTGCTGGTTTATGCTGGTCATGTGCTGGCAAAGGACCAGCGTAAACGAGCAAAATGACCAGCGTAAACCAGCAAAAGACCAGCGTAAACCAGCAAAGGACCAGCTCAAACCAGCAAAGGACCAGCATAAACCTGCATAGGACCAGCGTAAACCAGCAAAGGACCAGCATAAACCTGCATAGGACCAGCGTAAACCTGCATAGGACCAGCATAAACCAGCAAAGGACCAGCGTAAGCCAGCAAAAGACCAGCGTAAACCAGCAAAAGACCAGCGTAAACCAGCAAAGGACCAGCGTAAACCACCAAAAGACCAGTTCAAACCAGCAAAGGACCAGCGTAAACCTGCAAAGGACCAGCGTAAACCAGCAAAGGACCAGCGTAAACCAGCAAAGGACCAGAGTAAACCAGCAAAGGACCAGCGTAAACCAGCAAAGGACCAGCGTAAACCAGCAAAGGACCAGCTCAAACCAGCAAAGGACCAGCGTAAACCTGCAAAGGACCAGCGTAAACCAGCAAAGGACCAGAGTAAACCAGCAAAGGACCAGCGTAAACCAGCAAAGGACCAGCGTAAACCAGCAAAGGACCAGCTCAAACCAGCAAAGGACCAGAGTAAACCTGCAAAGGACCAGCGTTAACCTGGACTTCCTGACCGGCAGACCCCAGGTGGTTAGAATTGGAAATCACACATCCTCCTCACTTACACTCAGCACTGGTGCCCCACAGGGATGTGTACTCAGTCCATTCTTGTACTCCCTGTTCACATATGACTGCTCTGCTAAGCATATCTCCAACATCATCATCAAATTTGCTGACGATACTACTATCCTAGGACTCATCAGTAATGGCGATGAGACATCCTACAGAGATGAGGTTAATGCACTCACAGCATGGTGTGCTGATAACAATCTCTCTCTAAACGTCAGCAAGACCAAAGAGATGATTGTGGACTAAAAAACTTTTGGACATTGATCTAATCAGGAATACATCTGAATGTGTGCTGCTCTTAAGTTTATTTATTGCATCTGCTCTGCCTAGCTCTACGTCACTCTACAATGACATTTTAGACACCGTTCTAGCCCAGTAATCATAATATTACCTCAGGACTTCTTATGAACACTTTAACTCTTAGCAAGCAATAAAGGGAACATGAGAGCTACTTATACCAAACAGTGAAGGTCACATGACAGATCCAGCCACTGAGAAACAAGACACATGACTAAGACGACCAATCAGAACATAACACTTAGACAAGGGTAGCACCTGACATGACCAAATGAGGGCAAGAAACACACGAAAACCAGGAAACCAAACTAAGAGCATGAATACAAGGCACAAGACATGCATGGGTCCCAATGTGCACCCAAAATAGTATTGAAATCGACTAATATGACAGAATTTTGCATGGATAGTGTGCATATTGGGACATAGGCATGAACACCAACAAAACCGGTGACGGTATGAATACCGAGTGACTGACTCTTATGAGACAATTCTTTCTAGTGAATCAAAAGACTGATTAATAAATCTGCTGACCAGTGGATTTCTGACTTTTCTTCTAAGTATAGCTGCCTTGTAAATATCAACACCTAAATGCATGTAAGTCACCACTAATAGAAAGTAGTCTATTGAAAGTTTCTACAAGTAGGAAAGTTTTCTAAGGAATGAAAGAGTGAATATTGCCAAAGGCATCTGAGTTATTTTGACATCTTTTAAATTTGTTACAGATATTGTTGTCTTTCTGGACCCGAGAGACCTGGAGGTATGACAGTGATGTGTTGGGTTGCATTGCCGGTAGTGCCTTGAGGGGGAACTATGGACCTTTACTTTGATGGAATCTCACTGTTTGAGACCCTTCCCACTTCTCAAAGCCTCAGAAACATCAGTCTCCCGTGAAAAGAGAAATATGATGTGGAAAATGGCCACTGGATGATGGAGATGGATTCAGAAGAAACATGAGCAGTGATCAATATGGCTGCTTGTTCGCAGGAGAGATACACTTATTGCTGTTAGTTCAGCCACCTGGTGGATTCTGGGAGGAAAGCGGTCGACAGGGAATGCTAGGCATGTAATTTATGATGGAAGTGTCTGTTCAAGATTGATGCCATTCGGATGAAGGATCCAGTGAGATAATGAAAAGAACTTTTTGTAGAACCGAAAAGAGGACAGTCAGAAATGAAATAGATGTAGCATGACATGAAAATTAATTCAAGTGAGGAATCAATTTGCAGATACATTTCACCTAGAAACCCGTTCTCATCTGTTCGTCAAGCACATTTAATGCTTTTCAGTCTTACAGAACAGAATGTTGAAGTTTCAGAAGTCACAGAGTAGACTCCTTAAATCAGACCACCACACTCAGCTGATTAATTTTTCATCAATATGTACAACGTTGACGTTGTGACACAGGGGAGATTTAATAATCAATGACGAAATAGATGCAGGTCAGAGCTCAAGAGGCAAACAGGCACAGTGTGAAAAAAGTATTTTTTGGAAAGCAGGAAATAAAAAATATGTTATTCTTATTATTTCAAGTTTGTTGTGAGTGATGTGCTTAGGAAACAGTTTGTATTGTATAGATTTCCAAAAATAATAGCAGATTTTCTCCAAAAGTTTTGATTTTTTTAATGTATTTTGATAGTAATAAATAAATAAAATAATTTTAAATTAACTTTCAATTATGAAAAAAAAATTATTTATATTTTAGGAAGGGTGTCCTTGCAAGGGTGAATTTATGGGGGTCCTTGAAAACTTTTTTATTTTGGTTTTGTTTACATATATATATATATATATATATATATATATATAGTATAATTATTTTCTTTTTTTTTTTTTTTTACTAATGTGTTCAAGTTGATGCATTACTAAAGACAGTCAGCCAAACATGTTCTGTCACCCGGTGTCAGAGTTGTCTCCATGTGCCAGGAATAATCTGCAACCCAGATGTGTTCTCTCTATTTATCTATTCATTTCCACCACGCATGCACTGTCACACTGACGAATGGGGAAATGCTGGAAAGAGTCAGAACGTATTTGTTCAGTAAAAGGCCTACATTCGCTCAAAACCCAAATGTCCCTCACAATGAAAGTCTCTAAAGAAACTCATGTGGGAAATCTGATGTTTATTACCGGATTCTTGCACGAGAAGTCATTTCAGCTACACCATTATGTTCTTGATTGGGCTGTGTTACAAAACATTATTCAGCAAATTTGTTTCCGGTTGCACTAATAGACAATGCTTTCTCTTCATCATTCAGAAATGAGTTTTCATAAGATATCTGCATTAAAAAAGGTTGAGGCTAGGGGCTTGCTTATGAATATCAAGTATTGTCTGATTAATGCAGGTGACTGGAGTCGACACACTGGAGAAATTCCAGCAGCAAAACTAAGACAAGAGTTTCTGGCTAAACATATAAGTCGTAATTAAAAATCGAGAATGAGAGCTGGATTTGGTGCTTTTTCACATGTTTTTTTTTTCTTTTTCTCACCGACCGCAAACAGCATTTAAAGGAATAGTTCGCTTAAAAAATATATTTTGAAGAAAATACCCTCAATCTATCCAAGGTGATTAAGAAATTTAGATTTAAACGGATGCAGCATCATATCACTCACTCATCAATAGATGCATTGAATGGGTGCCGTCGGAATGAGAGTCCAAACAGATGATAAAAACATCACAATAATCCAAACTACTCCAGTTCATCAATTAATGTGAAACACAAGGTTAAATAAATGAAGAATAAAATCCTCTATACATAATATTGCTTTCTCCAGTGAAAAAAAGTCATCTCACCACATGCAATCAAACGGCATGCAAGAAAATGCATGCACTGTGAAATAAATATTACACCCTCATAAAAAAAGTGTACAAAAAAGGGTAACACTTTATTTTGTTGTTCTTTTTACACGTTACACTTACTATTATAAAAACAATAAATTATGCATAATTACATGCAAGTTTTCTAATTCTAATCCTATCCTAGTACATGTTTTTAACTAAAGTTACTCAGTACTTAAAAGTTTAAGTACACTGTAACAATGACACCTTAAAATTAAGTGTAACCAAAAAAGTGTACTTTGGTACAGCATCTACGTATTTTTTCAGGCCCATTCTGCCGCACAGCTGGGCCTCTGCCCTCTTTGTGACAGATTTATTTTCTTGTTTCAGCTTGAACTGAAAATGTAATGAGATCACAGTGTGTTTCTGCCACGGTCTGCAGCATAGCAAAGCTCCTTCTTATGAACAAAGACAGAATGAGCCAAAATGCAGCCAAGCCTTGAGACTTGCACACATATAAAGGGTGAATGCTGAGAAAAAGTTGTGGCAGCGTTGCATCATGTGAAGTGTTCGGTGAACAGGGTTGTCACTGACAAAGTAACTTCATTCACTCTAACCACAGAAATACAGCAGGCAAGAAAGAACAAGTGCATATGACCCTGGACCACAAACCAGTCTTAAGTATCAATTTTTCGAAATTTAGATTTATACATCATCTGAAACTTTCCATTGATGTATGGTTTGTTAGAAGGACAATATTTGGCCTGAGATACAACTATTTGAAAATCTAGGGGTGCAAACAAATCTAAAACTGATAAATCACCTTTAAAGTTGTCTAAATGAAGTTCTTAGCAATGCATATTATTAATAAAAAAATTAAGTTTTTAATATTTACGGAAGGAAATTTACAAAATAAATTCATGGAACATGATCTTTACTTAAATATCCGAATGGCATAAAAGAAAAAATTATAATTTTGACCCATTTGGGTTGCACTTAATATACAAGAAAAATAAACATGAATCTGTGACAGAAGAACCCTGCTTTTATATGATTTTGAAATGTGATGGATTCATCACATCTCTGCACCACTTTTCTCAACATGCAGTTTGATTGCTTTTTTATTACAAGTGATGATTAAAAAAAAAATAAAAAAAATCCTTTGGCCTCAATCCTCAGCATAATAAAAGATTAGATTTTGGGTGCTCAGGGAATCCAGCTCCTTCTAAAGTGTACACTGTTGTCAAAGCTTGTGTTGCTATCAACAGAGGGGAGAGAGGTGACAGGAACAATCACCATAACAATTACCCACAGGATCTACCTGATCCTTTAAAGTCACGTACAATGCATGGTGACTTGAAGTCGGGGAAGGAGAGAGACTTTAGTCTCGGAGGAGCTAAGATGATAGAGGTTGCTGAGCAGGTCTCTTACTGCACTTTTAGCAGAACTGCACTTCACTTCCAGACACATCATTATATTGCTCCACTCTTCCACTCTTCCAAAGCAACATCTATGGTTGCTCTTTCATTTAATAATTAAAAACTGCATGATCAGCTTTCTCTTTTGCTTAAAAGCTACATAAAAATTTATGTTTTTATATATTTACGGAAGGAAATTTACAAAATAAATTCATGGAACATGATCTTTACTTAATATCTGAATGGCATAAAAGAAAAATTATAATTTTGACCCATTTGGGTGCACTTAATATACAAGAAAAATAAACATGAATCTGTGACAGAAGAACCCTGCTTTTATATGATTTTGATGATGGATTCATCTACATCTCTGCACCACTTTTCTCAACATGCAGTTTGATTGCTTTTTTAATTACAAGTGATGATAAAAAAAAAAAAATCCTTTGGCCTCAATCCTCAGCATAAAAAAGATTAGATTTTGGGTGCTCAGGGATCCAGCTCCTTCTAAAGTGTACACTGTTGTCAAAGCTTGTGTTGCTATCAACAGAGGGGAGAGAGGTGACAGGAACAATCACCATAACAATTACCCACAGGATCTACCTGATCCTTTAAAGTCACGTACAATGCAATGGTGACTTGAAGTCGGGGAAGGAGAGAGACTTTAGTCTCGGAGGAGCTAAGATGATAGAGGTTGCTGAGCAGGTCTCTTACTGCACTTTTAGCAGAACTGCACTTCACTTCCAGACACATCATTATATTGCTCCACTCTCCAAAGCAACATCTATGGTTGCTCTTTCATTTAATAATAAAACTGCATGATCAGCTTTCTCTTTTGCTTAAAAAGCTACTTCCTTTTAATTTAGTCAGTGATAAGAATACACAACAACTAACAACTAACTAACTACAATAAATATAATGATTTTTTTTAGTTTAAATAATAGACAGACAACTATAATAAAATAAACCAGATTTTTTTTGTAATTATTATTATTGTTTTGGTTTCTCTGTTTTTCTGAATCAGCTGCTAAACATAAAAAAAAAATTATCATTCAACATTATTAATTTTTTTTTTATTGGAAAATAAAGAATAAATTCAATGCATTTTAAATGGGTTGCAAACACTGCTGTCTTAAAAATACATTTCAAACAGTATTAAAATAATAGTTCACCTAAAAATGTTTAATATTTGCTCACCCTCAGGCCATCTAAAGGAACCGAGTTTGTTTCTGCATAAATTTCGAGAAATTTAGCATGCTCATCAGTGGGATGAGTGCCGTCAGAATAAGAGTTCGAAGAACACCACAATAATCCACAACATCACAAGTAATCAACACCAGTCCATCAATTAAAGTGAAAAGCTCTTTGTAATAAATCCATCCTTAAGAAGTGTTTAACTTAAACTTGTTACTTCCACCTAGTAACTTCTGCAGGTTAGTAGCTAATTTCACAAACAAACAATACATTCACAGAGTCTATTTCTTTAATAAAGAATACTCTCTCCATATTTAGCCCAGATATCACTGGAGTACAAAGAGAAAAATATCAAACATAATATTTCTGAATAGCAGCCAACAGCGCTCTAGCAGGAATGTCTAAAATATTAGACGAACAGATTAATAACAGAAATCTCTGTTGCAGCATTATCTAAGTGCACACAGTTTCCTCTGCTAACTGAAGGGTTGAAGAAATTAGATGAATGCATCTCCCAGTTTACATCCATCACAGGAAGATGCGAGCACCACGATAACTAATCAAACACAGCAATGTTTAGTTTAGTCACTGGCTTGCGGCCAGTCCCCTGTTCTTGAAGATAATGACTCCTTGATGCCAGCAAGCATCCATTCTCCAGTTTAATTAACCTTGAATATATTACATGCATCCATGTTTCTGGTTGATTATGGAGGCTAGTTTATTTGAACATGCCAAGTCTGCCCTCATGTGGTCTGTGAAGAAATTGAGGGCTGGATTGGTAAACTAATTAGATTATGGTAATTAATGTCCGTCAGAATCAATAGGAGGGTACATAACCTCAATAAAACAAAGCTAATCACTTGTGATGATGGTAAGGGAAAGAAAGGATGTGTGCACATCAAACAGCTACACCTGCTACACTTAAGGTAGGCCTAAATTCATTGCATTGTGCATAGTTTTGTCTTGCATGCTTTTTTAGCAACAGATGTGGGTTTTTTAATAAAGCCCCTGTGTGTTCCCACTCTTCCAAAGCAACAGCTTGTGGTTGCTCTTTAATCATTAAATAATTAAAAACTGCATGGTCAGCTTTCTGTTTTGCTTAACACACACAAAGGTTCTTCCTTTAATTTAATCAGAGGTAGGAATTGCACACAACTATCTGTTACTGTAGCTAACTAAAAGAAATAAATAAAGGGGAGAGGGTGCACAACAATACATTTCTGCTTTGGGGCAACCAGCATAATAGGGAAATAATATTATTATTATTATTATTTCTTTACTTTATTTACTGTGCCTTATTATGTGTATATTTATTTATATTATTTATCACATTCCCTCGCTCTCCTCAGGCTGAGCGGTTGAAGAAGCAGAGGTTGTCAGTCTGACCGAGAATGAAAGGCATAATCATCTGCAATATACACCCGGTGGTTTATTTTTCTGATCATTTATGCATTATTTTGCATTTTGCATAAAGTGTTGTAGTGCTTGGGGAATTGCCATATTTATTTTTTATTTTTTTAATGAATGCATTTTTGTCCAGTGTTAAAATTAATCGACCCAGTCCTGGACATCCCATGTGCACACTCTCTCAGAGGAAAAAAGCACTAAAAATAATAATCAAATGCTAAAAAAGCAATAATAATCTGAAAACGCCAGATGGCATGTATGTTGAAGTTTAGCCATCTCTGTTGAAGAATAAGCAAGTATGATAAAGCAGTCTATGCAGCCCTATTGTACATGTAGAAGCAATATATGTGTATTTTATGGGCACCGGGATGTGGAAAGACTTTAATTGCCAAAGTGAAAGCATCTGGATGCCTCTTTATTTATCTCCAGGCCTCCACTTTGTCTGACAAATGTTACGATGGCGAATCACTCCATCATTTTCATTGATAAAACATGTAACTAGTGATCTGCTCTAAACTCTGCAATATTTTCAGTACTCAGTCTAAGCACTGTAATTTATATGAATAATACTGTCAGTGTGACCCTATATCAGGGAAAGTGAAGAATTTGGAGTCTCTCAGGCATTTTATATAGTGTGTACTAGCTGAAGTTCATTATTTTAATTAGTTATGCTTCTTTTAAAGTCAGAAATCTTTTACTTGAATCTTTTTCAGATGAAACAGACGAGGGGAGTTTTTTAATAATCTGGAGGAAATTGTCTCATTAATCTCGAGTAGTTTCTCAATCGTACCTGTTTAAAAGAGAAACAGTTCAAAATATTCTCGAGCGTTTTGAAATGCTGTATAAATATGCAGTGGTGAATGTAAAAGTGTATTACACATGATTCTGTCCTGACTTCTGGACTAAAAAAACCTCTTGCTTTACACTCTCTCACACTCGTTTTCCCCTCTCTCTCTTTCTTTCTGCCAAGTCTTTTCCCTTTCCTTGTTATATTCTCATCTTTCATATTTCTCTTACACCTTAGAATTTGCACTATAATGAATTTCAGTCAGATACTCGAGGACAGTAAACTATGTGGTATTTATAATAACAGACACACAAATAGCCTAAATGTAGACTGATTATTCTTCAGTGTTAAATTATTGTTTTAATTATTACTGCCATGTCATCTGTTTTTGGGATATGAGAGCGAGGACTTTTAACTTTGATATGTCTGTAAATGTTTTAGTAATCAGGACCAGGATGCATGCATTAAAGTTGCGGGTAGGGAAACTTTGGCGCTGTAGCGGTTAATAAACAGAACTGCTTGCGTCTTGCGGAAGAACATCGTAGCCGGAACTACTTCTCTCTGTTTATGTCTATGAAGAATCACAAAGGTACTGGTTACTCCGCCGCGGTATCACAGAAGCAATCTAAAATAGTCCTAATATAAACACTTATTATAGGTGCACCCTAGTGATTCAGGACAAGCTAAAAACACGGTTTGGAAAATGGATTCATTGTGTACTCGCTTATTGTATACATTTTTCTACATTTTGAACACAAACAAAGTTACGGACCGCAGCTCTGATTGTTGATTTCTTACTGGGAGCGATGGAGTTTCTGCAAATGGCAATAGGACACTGGGAGGAGCCAGAGGAGCTTGATTTATTCACAGATTATCTGTCTCATATTCTACTGTCAGGACATAATGACAGGTTTAATAAATATGTAAAAAATATCTTTTTTACAAAAGTTCCCTACAGCACCTTTAAACTCTGAACTTAAATTGAATGGTGCATGTGTGACCTTCGTCATCACCAATTTAGCCATGATAAAATTAATTTGTGTCAGGAGCATGTCTGGGTCATATTCAATCCAAAAATCAAAAGAAAAACATGTGGATAAAAAAAAAAAAAAAAATAGGCCTTTTTAAATTTTTTGCATTATGACATTATTTCATGACAATGCATCTCAATTTTCATAATTTTCATTTTTTAAAGGTTCATATCGACTTCATAGACAGTTTAGTGGCCACTTGAAGTAAAGATTTTTTTTTTTTTAACTGGATAGTGAAAGACCTTAAGCATCTCTCATATATTGATGTTCGGTGAATGTATCTCTCAAAGTATCAAACCAGCAACATTATACTCATTTATCAGGTACTGAAACAGCAACAAAGGCAAACTTCTTTATTAAAACTACAAGTTTTGTACTTCACCAGCTCTAAATGCGAAATCTTTGCTCTTGTCAAACCTCTCCAATGATTTAAGCAAGTGTTTCCTGTTTAATGATAACTGTATGTGTTACAAGCCAAGTCTCCATGTGTTACTTTAATAATAGCAGGAGGGAAATTGTGTCTGGCAGCTCAAATAACGGTCCATCAAGCATTGCAAATAAATATCTTAATTTATTCAGATTCATTATTTTTTTCTGATGTCGTGCATTTTCAGTGACTTGCCAATGTTGACATGCTTAACATGTAAATGTGCTTGTTTGGTGCGCTGTGCCCACACTAATTCCATGCTTGTAGGGAGATTTGGCTACATTTTGGCACCAGATTATACCTTTAATGCTGCTCTGTTCTGCTTTGAATGTTTGTCGTGCTGGAAATCAGGTACTAGGTTGTTTTATAAGGAGATAATCAAATCTTCTGATTGCTGTTTGTTGTTAAAATCAACTGTTATCATATACATTTGGGTCATAAAGGAATAGTTCACCCAAAAACCAAAATATTTACCTCCAAGATCCTACTAAAATGTTTGAGTTTGTTTCTTCATCGCAATAGATTGTGAGAAATGTAGCATTACATCACTTACTCTGCAATGGATGCTCTGCAGTGAATGGGTGCCGTCAGAATGAGAGTCCAAACAGCTCAAAAAAACATCACAAGTAATCAACACATTTCTAAAATCTGCATGTTTATAATAAACAATTCCATCATTAAATTGTTTTTAACTTCAAACAATTAGCTCTATCTGTAAAATTGCTTTCTCCGGTGAAAAAGTTGTCTCATCTGAATCGGAAGAGATTCAGATTCAACACCTTGATGGATTTGTCTTTACAAATATGCAGCTTTTTGCTTCACAAGATTTATAACTGATGGACTGGATTGCTGTGGATTATTGTGATGTTTTTATCAACTGTTTAGACTCTAATTCTGATGGCACCCATTCACTGCAGAGCATCCATTGCTGAACAAAATCTCCAAATCTGTTCCAATGCAAAAAATAAACTCCTCTACATCTAGGATGAACTTAGAGTGAGTAAACATTGAGCAAATGTTATTTTTTGGTTGAACTATACCTTTAACGTTTCTATGGCTTTACTAAAAAAAAAATTTTTTCATGTTAAATTGCATAATCTTTTCTTTTTGTGCAAGAATGACATTTGCTCAAGCCTCATGTTGTCTGGCTGAATTTAATATAAAAAGCTTCTTTCACACCAGTAACTCGCCCCAGCATGAAATATCTATTCTTCAATAAACAGTCAAAAATAGAAAACTGAGCCGGAAACAGACTTAGAGCTTGTGTCATTGAGTTCATAATATTTCATAAAAGTCCTGTTACTGCTAAATAACTCAATAACTGATCGGTTGCTCTGTAGAAGATGAAATTATAGTTATATTAGCTTCTGATTCTTGGACGTTGTATATGATTTGTAACCCGGATTCACTCGACCAATAGAGAGCTTTACAGTAGACGCCACAAGAGGGCAGTATTTCTATTGAAATATTTCTGAGGCTTGTAAAAGTTCTCAAAATGAGCGTTTAAATACCTGAAACACAACATTTTAGAGAAATCCTGAAAATTAAGTGTTTAATTTTTAATGCAGTTGCAACGAATGTAAACTGACGCTTTTAAGATTTTAAAAGCGTGACCTGTGTGCTATATTCTAAGTCTTTTGAAGTTATAATAGTTTTTCCGTCAGTCAGGGATGGACCCAAATGTAAGACATTATATCCACCTTAGTTTTGGAAGTAAGCTGTTTTCTGTGCATGTTTGAGACTTTTGATTCATTAGCAGCTGTAGGGAAATATCAAGAAGAATGTCAAAGTTCATGCATTACATTAATATGGTTTGTAATACCAGTTTGTTGTCTCAAGCAGCATAATGAGCTGTTTTGTAGGCTACAGCTAAAAATAATTGGAAGCAAATGGAAGCCAGACAAATCAATTTACAAATGGCCACATGAAAAACAAGGTGGATACTGAAAATCTTGAAATCTACACTAGCTTTTGTTGGCACATTTGTGTCCAAAACTATCCGGTGCATAAGTCATTCTTAATGTGCGCATAAGGCACAATTATTTTTGCCTGTGTGTTCCACAGAAGAAAGAAAGACTTGCACGTTTAGAATGAATGAGAGTGAGTAAAAATAAGAATTTAGTTCATTTTTGGTTGAACTAATCCTTTAAATCCTGTCTTGAGGCAGTAAACCAGATGCACTGGAAAACACTTCATACAATCTAGATCTCCTGACTTTGTGCTGGTCCAGAAAAATATCTTATGCTCAGAAGGTTCTTATGCTAAAAACAGTAATATTGGGAAATGATGTTACAAAAAATATATATATATTTTTAAATATATTTTAAAATGTGCTTTATTGATGTGATGGCAAGAAGTCATTTAAGATGTTGGTTTGGTGCTCAAGAAACATTTATTGAAAATAATATTTTTGTGAATCTGTAATACTCTTTTTGGGGTTCTTTGATGAATTGAAAGTTCAAAAGAGTTATGGGTTACTAGCATAATTAAAAGACCTCATTAATGTTAATGAAAGTGATGTTTCAAACATTAACTCTGTTTCACATTTGGAGTATTTTAATAAATAAATAATACTTATGTCAAGCAAGGATGCAAAAGTAACAGTGATGACATTTATAAATTCATTTATTATGTATTTTTATATCTGAATTAATGTTTATTTGTGTATAAATGCATATAAATGCTGTTCTTTGATCAGGAGTTTTAATACTGTTATAACATGCAAACGTGAATCCTCTGCAGAGTTCTTTCATCTATTTGTGATTATTTCACAGGCAGATACAACAGGTATGCACTTATTATAACAGTAATATACAGACCAGCTGTCATCAATGTTTAAATCATTTCAAAGATGGCTTCAATCTGGTGTTTACACATTCTGTTAAAGCAGATATTAAGATCTGTTTTGATGTATGACTGAGAGGAGCAGGCTACATGCTGGTATTCAGTGCATCTTTAAATGATTCGTAGAATCAGGGCCCGGTGAGACAAAACAGGATGAACTAAAGTATACTGAAGAAAAAATTAAATATCTGGTTTGCTCAGGTGCATCTCAATAAATTAGATTGTCGTGAAAAAGTTCATTTATTTCAGTAATTCAATTCAAATTGTGAAACTTGTGTATTAAATAAATTCAATGCACACAGACTGCAGTTGTTTAAGTCTTTGGTTCTTTTAATTGTGATGATTTTCGCTCACACTTAACAAAAACACACCAATTCATTATTTATAAAACATTTAGTGATTTGTTGGCCTTCTTGAAAATATATACATTTACTGTACATGTACTCAATACTTGGTAGGGGCGTCTTTTGCTTTAATTACTGCCTGAATTCAGCATGGCATTGAGGTGATCAGTTGGTGGCGCTAGTGAGGTGGTCTGGAAGCACAGGTTTCTTTGACAGTGGCCTTCAGCTCATCTGCATTGTTTGGTCTCTAGTTTCTCATCTTCCTCTTGACAATACCTCATAGATTCTCTCTGGGGTTCAGGACTGGTGACACCATGGTCATTTAACCAACTTTTGGTGCTTTTGGCAGTATGGGCAGGTGCCAAATCCTGCTGGAAAATGAAATCAGTATCTTCATAAAGCTATTCAGCAGAAGGAAGCATGAAGTGCTCCAAGATTTCTTGGTAAACGGGTGCAGTGACTTTGGTTTAAAAGAAAAAAAACACAGCGGACCAACATCAGCAGATGACATTGCACCCCAAATCATCACAGACTGTGGAAACTTAACACTGGACTTCAAGCAGCTTCTCCAGCCTTCCTCCAGACTCTAAGATATTGGTTTCCAAATGAAATACAAAACTTGCTCTCATCTGAAAAGAGGACTTTGGACCACAACAGTCCAGTTCTTCTTCTCTTAGCCCAGGTAAGACGCCTCTGATGTTGTCTGTGGTTCAGTAAATCTCTCAACCAGTGTGTGTGGTGCTCTTGATGCCTTGACTCCAGCCTCAGTCCATTCCTTGTGAAGTTCACCTCAAATTCTTGAATCCATTTTACTTGACAATCCTCATAAGGCTGCGGTTCTCCCGGTTGATTGTGCATCTTATTCTTCTACACTTTTTCTTTACACTCAACTTTCTGTTAACATGCTTGGATACAGCACTCTGTGAATGTTTGTGTCTAACCCTCCTTGTGAAGGGTGTCAATGATTGTCTTCTGGACAACTGTCAGATCAACAGTCTTCCCCATGATTGTGTAGCCTAGTGAACCAAACTGAGAGACCATTTTGATGGCTCAGGAAACCTTTGCAGTGTTTTGAGTTGATTAGCTGATTGGCATGTCACCATATCCTAATTTGTTGAAAATTGGTGGGTTTTTTGTTAAATGTGAGCCAAAATCATCACAATTAAAAGAACCAAAGACTGACACTACTTCAGTCTGTGTGCATTGAATTTATTTAATACACAAGGTTCACAATTTGAGTTGAATTACTGAAATAAATGAACTTTTCCACAACATTCTAATTTATTGTGATGCACCCGTATTTTACTGCACAACAAAATTGTCTCTTCTTAATTTGATTTCTTTGTCGTACTAGATTCAATTATAATGGGTAAATTATTTTTGAAGGTGACACAACTGAAATTGTATAGTTCCCAGAATGTTCATGTGCATGGAGGAAAACTGGGGTGCATCTTTATCTGACTCTCCATTTCTTTTCTGTGGACCCTGATCTGCATCCATAGAAAGAAAGTCAGAGCTGATGTGGAAACGGCATTGCACTTAAGGCTGTTTTCCAAGTATTATCCACTGCCCCACTGTGATTTAACTGATGCGTTCATGAGTTATTTTATTAATTGTAATCGCCCGAGTGAACGCGTTGTCATCTCACTGAGCCCTAGTGCTAATGATACATTCAGTATGGAGATGTGTGCTCGAGCGGCGGCACCTGCTGTCTACTACAGCGAGCAAGGAACAGAATAATGAAGCCGAGGGCAGAGAAGCACAATCCTCGGGGTCCTGAACAGGAAACCATTCTACTTGTCTTCAGGAAGTGCAGAAGTAATTAGAGGAATGTGCTAAGCTTCCACTGCACAGGTGGATAAATCATGACAAAAGGGGAATGTAAACACTTACCAGTGGGTCCTCTGCAGTGAATGGGTGCCGTCAGAACGAGAGTCCCAACAGCTAATAAAAACATCACAAAATGACTCCAGTTCATCAATTATATTGAAACGCTGTGTGATAAATCCATCATTAAGGTTTTTTAACATCTTGGTGTTGCTACTTGCTAAAATACTCGTCCTTCAATACAACAGGGAATAGATTTTTAGAGGCAAATGTATCAAGTTAAAACAACTTAATGATGGATGTGTTTCTTATTAAGCATTCCAAGATGTTGTGATTTTATCAGCTGTTTGGATTCTCATTCTGACGGCACCCATTCACTACAGAGTGATGCAATGCAAAATTTCTCCAAATCTGTTCTGATGAAGAAGCAAAATCTCCTATTTCATCTCATGTCCTGAGGGTGCGTACATTTTCAGTAATTTTTATTTTGTGTTTTACTACCTTTAAGCGGACGATATATTTACTCCTTCAGCGTTTTAACAGAGGATCAAATGTTTTAAATTAAATTAGATTTCACTGCATCATTTATTCCCCCAGTGTTTGATGCTTTTTATGTGTTTGCACTATAAATAGTTGCTTTTTCGTTCTCTTATAGAAAAATAAGATGTTTTGTTTATTTTAATGGAGTGACGTGTTTCGCCCTCCTGCAGTTCTGAAGGGCATGCTTGAATTTTCTGTTTGTATAATGAATTTGGAATATTAATATTCCTTTGATATTTAGAAAAGAGAAGTATTCTGCAGTGTGGAAGATCTTAGGAAAAAGCTCAGGGGCATCAGCGCTTAAAGCATTTGTTCAGCAGCTTGTGGTTCAAATCCCTCATCAACCTTAATATTCCAAAGAGGCATCACTTCCTGAGACTTCTGCTTTCTTCCATCTCAGATAGAGATGAACTGAAGAGTATGTGATGTGTTCAGCCGAGAATAAGCCCTTGTTGTGTATGTAACTCTTTAAGCATGTTCCAAGATTGCACAAAATAATCAAGCAGCACAAGAAACATCCCAAACATGTTTTTTTTTTAGGATGCTAGCCGTTTCCTTAAGACTGACCAGACCAAATTTAAAGACTAGACAAAAAACTAAAACCCTAGTCCTGGCCTTGAAGATATTTTTGGATATTTTAGGTCTTTTTCCTGTTAGTTTTAGATATTTTGAGGCATGCTACCTTACAAAAGTTTGAGATCAGTAATATTTTAAGCCATTTGAATATGCTCACTGTTTATTAATTTAATCAAAAATACAGTAAATTATTAAACTGTCAATTCAAATTTAAAAAAAATAATAATTTAATCTTGTGATGATTGTGTGTTCAGAAATCCCTGATTTAGTGTTCAAGAAACATTATCTTATTAAGTGTTGAAAACCTTTTTTTTACAGGATTTAATAAAAAGTTTATTTAAGCATTTATGTAAAAAACAACAACAACAAAAAATGTATAACAAGGTCTTGACCGCCACTTTGAGAAACGAAATGCATCCTTGCAGAAGTTTTAATCAAGAGATCAAAGTAGTGCAGAGAACATGCTTTAAGCGAAAGTAAACACATTTCCATGATTATGCAGAGCCTGGATATGATAAATAAATCATGTGAATAATAATGGTTGCCTTGTAACAACCGTAAAGGGCTTCCCACGAAACCATTTTTGCCATGAAAGGAGAGTTCTCTGGAAGTGTTGACCTTTCTCACTGACAGGATGTAGCTCTGTATTTGTGTCTTGGTTATATCATGGCTGTAGATCTTAATATGAAAATGATTAGGATGTTCACCGCTCTCTCTCTCTCTCTCTCTCTCTCTATCTCTTCTTCTGGACTCAGGATATAAAGGTCGCCGTTCCATTACCACTGCTGATTGAGTCTAGGGGCGTTTTGAGAGGTTTTCAGATGAAATGGTTTAAAGGTTGTGTGTGTGAGAGAGAGAGAGAGAGAGAGAGAGGGATTTGAGAGACCCGTTCAGATATCAGATAAAGGTGACTGTTGGAGACTTCATAGAAATGTGTGTGTGTGTGTGTGTGTGTGTGTGTGTGTTTGTTTCAGCACCTGAAGGGTCATTTTGTATGTGTGTGTGTGTGTATGTGTGTATTCGTATATTTGGCTTAGGACAACACAAATGTGTATAATGACATGGGTCCTACAAAGTAAACATGGTTTAAGAAAAAAAAAGGCTTAAATAAAACAGTGTTTTATGAAATTCTAAAATTGCCAGTAGTTTTCTGTAAGGGGTAGGTTTAGTTATAGGGTTGAAAATACAGTTTGTACAGTATAAAAACCAATACGTGTATGGAGAGTGTGTGTGTGTGTGTGTGTGTGTGTGTGTGAAAGAGAGAGAGAGAGAGAGAGAGAGAGAGAAAGGGCTCTCCTTGATCTAAAACCTCTTTAATCCTCCAAATCAAAGTAAAAGAGTCATGGATCATTAACTCAGCTTCCTTGTGTGAAAATGAAAGCGGAGAGTCAAATAGACTACAGATCCGACAAATCAATCTTTTTCTAATCCTAACATCTACTTCTAATTAAAAGTGTTTTTCAAATGTTAAAATATTTGATCAAAGTCCAGTTTAATGTACAGGGACAAGTGTATAAGCCATTAATATAAACACTGATTCTGTGGCACTTTCTGAACAGTTCTGTTGATGCAGATATTGGTCGGAAAAGTAAGGAATAGTTCGCTCAAAATGATCATTCTGTCATCAATTCAATGTTGTTCCAAACCTCCATCAGTGTCTTCCTTCTGTGGAACAGAAACTAATATATTTTGAAGAATGTTATTTTGGTTTATTGACTAATCAACTGTTTGGTTACCAACAGTCAATTGATTTTAACACTTCAAAAATCAAAAAAGTAAATAATAATAAATGTTTTTTTGCAATTCCAATGAGTGCTTCTAGTTAGTTGCTAGCAAAAAAAAAAAAATGTACACACTTCCAAAATACCATGAAGCTCTAATTATATTGAGTTTATGCTGTGATAATAGCTCCTGACATCCTGGTTCAGATCTGTGTACGGATGACATCCCAACGCCAGTCGTGTCCATGATATTGGGCATTGCAGACCGGGTCATGTGTCAGTTTGATGGGCATGAGTCACGGTGACAGCTCTATTAGAGATGTTAATAGAACAGGACAAAGGCACAGCACCCACTCAGGAAGCAGGAGATCGGGATAATGATGGCTAATTAACTCGCTGGTCCCTCTCCTCTTTCTCCTTTTCAGGAAAGAAAATATGACTCACAAAACTGTTGACCACCTGCTCCCACAGTGATCCCAAGTAAAGCTCCACAATTCCTCCTTGCATATTTAAACTCGGCTTAATCCGAGTTTTGAGCGAATGACTCACCGCATGTCAATATTTGCACACAGCAAGTAGGCTGGATTTTTAGAGGTGGGTGTGTATGAATTATAATTATTTCGTTTGTGGAGGTTGCTCTTTCCTTGATACGGTGTTTGACATCTGAAACCACATGCTCATATAAATATATAAAAAACAGACATTTGCTTATTGTTGGTGCTCATTTTTTATATTGATGTACCTTTCAGGTCTAAATGTATCTTTAGTCTAGATTCTCACATGAATAACTTTTTTGTTTAACAGTTTGTGAATCAATTGGACGGCTCACCCCAAATGATCAAATCTATTTATGGATTAAGAAACCACTTTAAATGTTATATTGTGCAAAGATGAAAAACCACGATTCCCCAGTAGGTTATTTATTAATTCATTCCAAATGTAGGAACAACAACTAATTCTGTAGCTTTGTTTCTTTTGTTTAGAATCAGAATTAGCTCATCTCGAATGTTTTTTAAATGGTGAATCAATCAGAAAGATAATGGCACAATTTTCAATTTAAGAACCACAGTGAAGAGCCCAACTCTGATTCAAACCGTTGAACGTCCATTTACCTAATGCTTCATAGGATGCATTCATTTGGGAATCAAACTAGGTCATTTTAAGAAGCTTCTGTGACATGCAAATACTATTTTAGATGGTTCTCCCATCGATGCATGCTAGAAACTTATAGACCTGTTTACAATTTCCATCAATTTCCATCCAAAGTGGATCTGCTTTCACACCCAAGAGCTCTGTTTGGGGTGTGATTTATGGGCTTGAAATGGATTAGGTACTGTTTTTGTAACAGGGTCATGCTGTAGTCACACAATTATTCCACCCTTCTGCCATATTGTGTAGCTTTCGTCATTTTTGTTTGTGGTTGGAGGAACTAATCTGAGTGTATCCTGCAGATAGTACATGAATACATTGTGTTTGTATGTTTGAGTAAGGCTTATTCTAAAATTGCATTGTATTGCTACACAAATACGGCTATCTTCATGTTGTCATTTTACTGTACCACTAAATACATAGTGCAGATTAGTGTAAATAAGCACTGAGCTGCTATTGAGAAATTGAAATGTGCTGATAGATAGAATGTAATTTCAGTATTTTCTGGCCCAAGGGCACAAATGGTATGCAAATCCTAACCCTTCCTTAAATATATTCCAAGAAAACTAACTCCCTGCACTTCGAAAAAACCTCCATCCAGTATTCCTATTCTCTCTCTGTCTCTTTTTCTCTCTGACTGCAGAGACTGGTCTGTTGACTGCTTGAATGGTCTGATGGATTGATGAATTCTGGGACCTTCTGATCTCTCCCTCTTTTTATGGAAATCATCCAATTTGGTGCTAACATCTCCTTATGATTGCAAGATTTTATGCTTGAAAGATTCATTCTCAATAGACATTTTCCCTGCAAACCTTAGATATTAACTAAATGTCAGTAATTCAGCGGAGTATGTGCCTATTTCGGCAAACCTTCGGTGCTATTCAGATCATTCATTCTGTATCATCTGAAGCCCAATTTAATTTGAATTAGCACAAAAAATCATGATTTATCCTTATTTTTATTTAGACCTAACTAAATGCATTTACTTAATCATATGAACATGTATTAATACACATACCCACACACACTTAAGTGCTATAAAGCCAACCTTTAGACAGCATCACCTGACCAATTAATACTAGAACTTACCTATTATATTCTATTCTGTACTATTTGGTCTTATATATTTATATAAAACACACCTTGCTATGTGCAATGTGCAAGACTAACTGAGACATGTCACAGCACTTGTATACTGTTGCTCTCTCGTTTGTCTGATTGCTTCTACTTTGTAAGTTGCTTTGGATAAAAGCATCTGCTAAATGTAAATGTAAATGCATAGGGATATGACTGCAGAGAGTGATGACTGACTGCACTGGAGAGATTGTGTAGAAAGCTTTATGGTAAAAAATATTTTGCATGCATAATAATTCTTAAGTACGCCATTACTGGTGAATATGTAATGCATTGAATCTTTTGTTACAGTGTCTTGCACCAGATACCCAGAATGCCCTTAAATGCTTGATTTTTATTCCAGTAATTTAAGGCAGAGGAAGGTACAGTGACAGAGAATTGCTCTTAAGCTTGTTATGACTCATACACGCTTACTTTCTCTTATACTTACAGTCTTCAATCCCAGGAGTCGTGAGAACCAAGCAGGTTAAACCTATTCAGGAAGCAAGGTTTGGGAACGCTTTTGAGTTGTAACTCAAATACATTGGTACGTGTTTGTGCATTTAGGTTTATTGATGGGCTGACATTAGAAAAATAAATAAATACATAATTGATAGATAATCTCATGTTCTGAGGCGTATTAAAACAGCAAAACTATATATTGTTAATCTTTAGCTTTTCTTATATAAAATATGTTTATTTTAGAACAAACTAAGTTTTTAAGAGATGTTTATTTGTAAAATCAATCCAGTACAAATGTTTTAAAGAAAAATACTGCATACCTGCTCTCCTTCTTGTGAGATATTTCTAAAAATAACCCAGGAAAGGTCACTGCTATGGAAAAACTGTTAAATTTATTGTCTCTAAAAGCCCAGGATGTCCTCTTTATGACACAGCACTTAAAACAAGGACGTGTGTGTTCTCACAGAAATGTATGAAATACAAATGTCCTCTACAGAGAGAAAAAAATAAAAATTCAACTGTGCCCAGGCATTCAAAAAATAAATAAATAAAAAGGCAAAGCTTTAACCCCTTCATGTTTGGAGAGTTCCATTAAATGTGAATGCAGCAAAAACTGGTTTGGTTTTGAATGAAAGCTTCAACAAGCGTAGTAAAAATAAATCTGGATTGCATGAAATGTTTCAAAAGTCATCATGAAAACTTCAGTCCAAAAGACAAATAGCATAAGGAATCGTCTATTTAAAATAGTTTGCACTTTGAATAGTTCATCAAAGTGTTCATCCCTTTTCCCCAAAGGACTCCTGTAAACCTTTGCAGCATGAGAATTCATGTTCTTGCCACTGCCATAGTTCTGGACACATTTCTTCTTTATTTCCCCTGTGCTGTATGATTGTAAAGACACAAGAGTAAACACTGTTTTATTATGCAGCCACAAACATATCTTCAAGCTCAGCAGACATCTCAATTAATTATTAAAATGTCTACAGAGAGAGAACATAATTACTGGAAGGAAACTTAGCTCTGCCACATGATCCCAAATCCTAAGGGTGGAGATTAAGGTGATCTACAAAAAGCGGATAATATCTATATCTAATATCTATATCTAAGCAACAAACTATAAAAGGCTCAAAACTGTTGTGATTAAATAAATAAAAGTGCATGCAGTCACTTCACAATATACTGAACTGTGAAGCAAAGGCAGCGGACGGAAACATTTTTTATTTCATACAATGAGAAAAGTGTGTAGAATTTACTTTAAAACCATTTTCACTCAGAAATTGCTAATAAATTTACAAAATAATAATAGTAAATGCAAATAACACATTGAATTAAACTTCGAAAAATCTCTTTTTTTAAATGTTCTGTCCATTTATTTTTGATGAGGAACAAACTACTTCAGATACTTCAGAGATTTAGTTTTCTAAATTAAATGTCAAATTGTGATTAAGACGCATTGCTTGATGCAGGTTCGTGTTAGATCTGTGTCATGTCTTGATCTCATTCTCTTCTTGAAAAAAAAAATGATTATCTTTATCATAGAAATGTTATTAAATTATAGACCTACACATATGAGATTTGAGCGTAAACAAACATGTTTCCCTGACTCATAACTGAATTGTAGCCTTTCAATATAAACGAGGTAATTTTAGCAGCTGCTCTCATCAGAAGCAAATCACTGCAATGAATATTAATTTAAGCTGACACTCATCAGCAGCGCTCTGCATGTAACGCTACTCTGAATATTGACCAATACGTCTTGAGGGAAACAGTGAGCATGCTGGGTAAAAGCTGCTTGGCTTTTATCTTTCTAGCAACACTTGACCTTGAACATCGAAAGAAAAGCCAACATATTTTGGGTCATAGCATACAGCCACTTTACTGGCATGGTGACTTCTGGTAACTGGAACACTGGACTTTCTAGCAAGCGTGAAATTAGTTTAAAAGGACAGTCCTCCCAAAAGTGTTTCGGTTCCCATTGACTTCAATTGTTATTGTTTTTTCCACACTGAAAATATGTTTTGAGTGAGTAAATGATGACAGAATGAAAATATCCCCTTGAGACAATCCATGATGATGAGTTTGTTGCTTCATCAGAACAGATTTGGAGAAATAAAGCTATCACTTGCTCACTAGTGAATGGGTGCCGTCAGAATGAGAGTCCAAACAGCTGATGAAAACACAATTTTCCACACGCCCTAGTTCATAATTTAACATCTTGTGAAGTGAAAAAAGCTGGGTATTTGTAATAATACCATAACACTGCTTCCCTAAGTGTAAAAGTTTACTCATCCGAACAAATTTATCTGTGAAAATTTGATGTGTGAAGACAACCGTATTATGGATTGTGGACTGTTATTTTGGTCAGAATCTTGGAGTTGTGTGGGTAATTGTGATGTTTTTATTAGCAGTTTGGACTCTTATTCTGACGGCACCCATTCACTACAAAGGATTCATTGGTGAGCAAGTGATGGAATGCTACATTTCTCCAAATCTGTTCCGATGAAAAAACTGTCTCCTCTACATTCAATGCAGGAATGTTACTTCAGTCCAAAAATCTAATCCTGTAGCTTTAATTCATAACTTTATAAAATTAGAAAAAAAATGATGCATTCAGATACTAACATAAGGCCCTGGGGGTGACATGCCCCATCTGTTGGACAATGACAATGAAGATGATGGTGATGATAGCCGCTTTGACCACATTGGCCCGGGAACATGCTGTCCTGCTCTGTGCAGTTCTCCGCTTCAGTACAGATTCATTTTTCATGCCACTTAACTCCACGAGGCTGAGTGCTCACCATTCACTTTTCAGTACAGGATGTCTTTTTTTTTGTTGTTTTGTTCAAGCACTGTTTCCGTAGCTGTCAGCTGATTGGTTTCGATTGTTCAAATTTTCATGGCTTTTGTTCTCTTAGAGCTCTGCGTGGTGTTCTGTAAAAGTCTGAAATTATAAGCATTTTCAGCTGGCGGTTTATCCAAAGTGACTTACAGTACAGTTACATCATGGACAACTTCCCCTGAAGCAGCCTGGCTTTACGGCTTTTCTGTCATGAATCGGCCCTTTCAGAGTCTGAACCTAAAACATTTAAAAAAACAAGGTTAAAATAAAAGTTTGCATAAGAAATTTCAGCCTTTGAATTAATACACCACCCACTCAATCTCCAAAACCCCGCCCTCTGTTCAAAACCCCGCCCCTAGTCCGACGTCAGCTAGTCCTACTCTAATATGCAAAACAAGTTTCCTGATGAATTTAAAAACGGGGTTCATATTATTATTATTATTATTAATATTAACATAATTATCACGAAGATGGTGATAAAGTATTATAATTAATGTTTGTTTATAATGTATGCATAAAATTAATATTTTAGGTTTTATTTAAAAAGTTGCTGTAAACGGTGCTTGTGGGCCATGCGTGTTTTCTCAAAACAGTGATGACATCTGTGAGATTGTATAGGAAAATCATTTTGTTTTCACTGTCCTAATTCTAACATGTCCAAAAATATAGCATTGTGCGATGCTATATAAAATGTTATCTATGTTGTTACGCAACCAGGCATAAAACTACAGAAACCGTAAAGGAACCAGTGCCTGAGACATAAACTGAGAGATGCGCTTCCTCCAAAATAGAAGACAGAAAACATCTCAATGTAGGTGGAGCTGAGACCACTTCCCTTTGATGAGAAACTTACGCGTTTAACCTACTAGAGTGCGCAATTCTCACGCGCTTCCGAGCTGTCATCATCCCATCAAGTCAGGCACAGCTTCTCCAAACGCGCGCGTTATACTCCCAAACCCTGGGGATTGTCCTCCTTCTTCACGGTTGTTTAAGTCTCAATCTGCTGTTTCCGCACAACTTGCCTTTTTTGTGTCGGAGAGCCCGAAGACACCGTGGATCTGCGCTCGCTTCAGCATGCGTTTGGCGCGCGGAGCGCACTCTTGGCGAGCTCTTCATCATCATCATCATCATCAGGCGCAGGGATGATGTTCAACTCATCGCGCTCGCTGGATTTCTTCTCGTTCTCTCGCCCTGAGCTCGCGTCGGAAGTTCTCAATGGTTCCTCACACTCCTTCTACAACATCTCAGTGGCCATGTGGAACACATCCTGCGGGGAGCAGCTGCTCGATTTCACCGCGTCGGAGAAGATCGTCATCGGAATGATGCTGGCCATCATCACCACCGTGACGGTGATTGGGAATATGCTGGTGGTGATCGCGGTGTGCGTCGTGAAGAAGCTCCGACAGCCGTCCAACTATCTGCTGGTGTCTCTGGCCGTGGCGGATCTCTCCGTGGCTATCGTGGTGATGCCGTTCGTGATCGTGACGGACCTCACGGGAGGAAAGTGGCTTTTTGGAGAGGTCTTTTGTAACATCTTCATCGGCATGGATGTGATGTGCTGCACTGCATCCATCATGACTCTGTGCGTGATCAGTGTGGACAGGTGAGTAGCTTCTTCTTATCAAGTCGTTAAGGTGAAGCTTTAATACAAAGTGACTTTGGTCCAAGAACAATCCTCGTGGAGGAACCCGAGGGTCTTGAACACAGTGGTGATGGTTTATGATGGATGCAACACATGGTACTTGGGATTTAAATCTACAACCCGTTTAGTATCAGTTTTTTTTTTAAACATAAAACATTTATTTATTTATCGAGCTGCATGGACTCCACAAATCACAGTTTTTTTTTTGTGCACAGGAAAGTGTAGGCTAATAAAGAATTCAATTTTAGAGGAAATTGAGATTTATACATCATCTGAAAGCTGAATAAATCAGGTTTCCATTGATGTGTGGTTTGTTAGGAGGACAGTATTTGGCCGAGATACAACTATTTGAAAATCTGGAATCTGAGAGTGCAAATAAATAAAAAAAAAAAAAAAATTCAAATGAGGTTCTTATCAATGCATATTACTAATCAAAAATTTAGTTTTGATATATTCACGGTAGGAAATGTACAAAATATCTTCATGGAACATGATCTTTACTTAATATCCTAATGATTTTTGGCATAAAAAAATCAATAATTTTTGGGTTTTTTTTTTTTTTTTTTTGCCATTGCTACAAAAATTCTCTTGCGACTAAAGACTGTTTTTGTGCTCCAGGGTCACATATAGTCATATAGTAAAAATGCTGTTTGGCTGTTCGCTGCACACGTCACGTCAGATATCCATCCAATCATAACTGCTCCATATTGTTGCTCATTTAATACGACTCCTCTGTTAATTAAGCATCAGACAGTACTAAACTGCTCTGGCATCTTCCTTCACTCGAATGTCAAGACGACTCTCTGGACGTGTCCACCGTACAGCAGAAATTAAGACTGACAACTGAGTGTACTGTCCATGCTCCAGACGGAGAACAGGGTCAACACACCTCGAGTGACATCACGAGGGGGGCGCTGAGAGACCCTGATTTAGTTTGACACGTCTGAGGAGCTAGTGTCCTTCCTGTGGTTCAGCTGCTGGAGCGAGGTCCACTGTATTGATTGTGCAGTTTTCACGTTCACATATGGCTATAATAAAGTGTTATGTGATCGAACCCGTTCATTCAGTCAGCCATCGATCTATATGTCAGAGTGGCATTGAACAAATGTGTTACAGCGCTCCTCTGTCTCTTCATTCTGACCTTCTTTTAATTTATTTTTTAAAGAATGCTTTTGATACTCACGGGACACATTTTTCCTTATTTTTTTTCCCCAGCACATTACGTCTGCTCTCGCTTAGTAGACACATTTATATAGCAGTCTCGTATTCTTTCAACAAGCACTTGAGGGGTTTTCAGGAATATATACAAACCCAGTCTCCTATGATGCTCGATCCATTTAAAAAAATAAAAAGGTTATGAGAAGTGGTTTGAGGAAGGCTGGGAAGGATTGCTTAGTGCTTCTCTAGTTCTTGAGAATGAAGCGGTGTGATCCGTCTGCTCTGGATTTATTAAATGATGATTGTGCAGCTGCCGTTTCGTGATGAGATTACCCAGTCTTCACACTGATTGGCTATTAATTTAAAACGGATCTAGTATTTAATTAGGACATGTACCTGGATACACATGCCCTCTGAATGACATTGTATATGAATATATTTATTAGCATTAAGATACTTTCAGGCCTCTTTTTTTTTCATAGTGTGAACCAGGGATATCTAAGTCCGAAGTCCGAACCATGGAAGACAGGTGTAGTGTTAAAAAAATATTTTTTTATTTAATGACATTAGTAGCACAACGGTTTCAACTCAGTTTTGCTGTTATGCTGATTTTAAAAGCATATGTTGCATAATTTTATAAAAACACCACCATGGCTTTTTAAGAATCTTTTAAGGCTCTTTTTTATGCTCTTAAATTAATTTTACCGAAGCCAGCAGTGAAGGATATCTCCTTAACAGGAACTCAGTGTTCAAGTATCCTACTTTTGACAAATGCATGACCTTTGATTCAGTGCACATAGATAATTTCAATAATGCATGTGCAAATACCTTGCTACTACTGCCTTATCCTCATTTGTCTTCAAAGTGAGGTCATCTTTAAGGACCATTTACTATGTTGTCAAAATCTTGAGGTGTTTCCAACAGAAGAAGCGTCTGGACTGTCTGTGCACTGGACAATCACAGTCCAAAGCGAGGAAAGACCTTTAACAGTAAGAGAAATTAGCTGGAGTTGAGGGAAAAGGAGGCAGATGTTTGACAAATTGAGTAATTTCAGGCTGATAAGATCACAAGTGTTTATCCCTGATTTTAAAATCAACATTAAATCAAATAAATCAACACACATCTGTGCTTACTGGACATGATTCATCATTGCACTCAAAATGTCACGCATAAATATATCTATAAACATTCCCTAAAGTCTACTTACTTTAATCTAGCAATAGATAAACATGCATTGAGAGCTCTGGGAGTGTGAGAAAAAGAAATCGACAATCATAAACAGAGAGTGAAGGTTTCTCTAATGGGCTCGGTATTATCTCGTTAAATACATCATCATTATTTCTTCAATGGAAAAGACAAATCACCCTCGCACACAACCCACAGATACTCTATTAAGTATCCATGAGTGAGCTCAAGCTCTTCATCCGTCTTACTGAGACGTAGACCTGACTCTTATTTATGTGCATATTGTAGTTTCATCTCAGGGTGAAGTGACAGTGATGAAACATCTCGTTCTAGTTTAAGTGAATGCAATGCATTTTTTAAATTTGCGTTTTTCTAAAAACAGTTTAATCCAAAAGTATTGTTTAGTGTAAAACATGTTGAAGATTAGCAGATGAGCTGTTGGTTCATTAAATGATAAGCCGTTTTCTCTAAAAAGCTGTTTATTCAGCGTAGTGAAGCCTTTCCTCCATTGACGTCCATTCAAAAAAACAAAACAAAATGTACTGCCAGACCAGAAGTGTTAGCTTTTCAGCTAATGTTTGGAGGCTTGCCTTTAGTGGTTTTGTCTTTTTTCATGACGTGTGACTGGGTGATGTTCATGAAATATGATAATGTGAATGCATGGCACTTCAAAAATCAAGTATCAGATTTGTTGCATTATTAAAGAGGATACATCAAAAATACAAGTAGCACGCTTTTGCTTCAATACACTGAATGCATTCACAATACTATCTTATTTTCAACTTTTTATTCAGTTTTTAAATAACATTTGACAGTATTGCTGGTTTTATTATATTTTTGTGTGTATATACAAACACATACATGTAGCGCTGGGTTGTAATTGATTATAAGTAATCTGGATCATTTAATCTGATTATATAATTGTTATAAAAATATTGTAATGAGTCAAATATACAAGTTCTCACGTGAAGATAAATAATATATTAAATGTTTTACTGTTCAAGTGTGTTTTTTTTTTACTTTTTTTTTTTTTTAACTAGTTAATCATCAACATTTCTAGAGAAGGCTGACGCAAATTGTGTTTTTATGTTTCACTTCTCTGTTTAGTTTTATGATAATGTGCCTGCACATTTATTCTTTGGAACTATAAAGTGTTTTATAAAAAGTATAAACAGTTTTCAGCCCTTCTGTAAATGTAGCAAGTTTAGGACTTCAGTCTCCTTGTACTATCCTTGTTAAATTGTCAAAGCCACATACATACCCACATTATCTCTATTTTACTTGGTCACTTCAGGTCTGGTGCTCCTGTTGAGATTAATAAATTGTGATATCAATTATTCAAGCGAGTGACATTAATAGTTAAACTCCAGCGTGAGTAGTAACTCTGTCCGTTGTGCAAGAACTAAAAAAAAGACCTCGTATATGTTAGACGGGGGAGATGGGAAGGGACAGATTTGCATTTAAATTGCAAATGAGATGCATATGGTCTGGATGTCTGCTAGAATTAAAAATGAAAACGGACACAGATGTAGTTCAGGTTAAAAAAGCAGGTTTTCCCAGTGGTCCAGGAACTAGCCTCAGGTCTCGGGTCTCTTCTCGAGTGTTAGTGGCATGTGATGCTGTTTCTGCTCTTATGACCAGCTCGGTGGAGGCAAAACCCACCTGAGATCCACCAGTCAGTGTCAACCAAAGTGCAACTGATTTCCCCTTGTGCATGCAAAAGCAGAAAGAACAGGAGAAACAGTTACTGTGATTTTTCTCATACTAATATTTTACATAACCACTTAAGAGTACTGCTCAAGAAAACATGCTCGAATCCCCTAAATGATTGGGGATCATCTTGCATGAGATGCTCTAACCAGAATGATGACAAGCTTAATATGCTTTATTGGCCTTTTCCCAAGAGGACGGATGAAGTTTATAGAGTTAACTCTACAGGACGTTTCAGCAGTAGATGTTAAAGGAAAAGGCACATCCGTATATGACAGTCAGCAGAAGTGAGAGAAAAGTGTTTAATGATTAAAATATAGATCTTTTTCTTACAAAAACACATGGATTCATTACAGGAAACCTTTAAGGCCCGGTATACTTACATTTAGATTTACATTTAGTCATTTAGCAGACGCTTTTATCCAAAGCGACTTACAAACGAGGACAATGGAAGCAATCAAAAACAACAAAATATAAAAAAAGGATTTAAAAAATATTCTTCAAACGTAACTGACAAGAACAAACTGATTTAATGTTATTTCAAACAAATTCAGGCCAAAGTTAGTTCAAACCAAAAATGACGTTTTTGCTGAAAACTCCACCTTCTTTGATGTTTCTCATTCAGCGGAAGGCAGGCGGCAAGAGAACAACATCTCCAAGTCACTAGCAACATAAATACACCGTGTCGAATAGCTGAGCTGCCACAGATATATCCACACATGTACGATCGCTCGTGGACAGACTTTAAAGATTCAGAGAAAGCATTTAATTCATGCAATGAAGCTTGGTACCCGAAGCAACTTAGAGAAACATCAGATGCAAGTTTTCAAAAGCCATGAAAAGAACAAAAGGAAAGGGGAAAGATAAAATGTAGCAAGTACCAAAATACTGCTGAGTGAATTTAAAAGGTATACAATTAATGAAATGTCACAGGAACATACAATAATAAGCCTTTGTTTTTATCAAATCATGACGTCACATAAAAAAAAAGTTTAATATATATATATATATATATATCACAAACACACAAGCACAGGTTTCTGTTTTTGAATCCTCTGATGCGTTCCTCAGTGCACTTCCATTGTAAAGTTCATTACTGTATGTTACCAAATGAGCAATGAAACAAGTAATTTTCTGTAATAAATGTTTTTCTAATTATACTGTAAGCTAGTTCACCATCTTGTTCACCATACAAGCGACTACATCTAGTAATATAATAAGGTATAATCAGGGGTGCATATAATTTTTTCAGCCTGGTACTCGGAGAACCTGGAGATTTGGTTTTGGTTGGGTCCTAACACAAAATAGCGTGACCCATCAAATGCAACTATAAAAAAATGAATTAATAATAGTTATAATAGTATTACACTTTATTTATTTAGTTTTTTGTATTAAATAACAGTAAATAAACTAAATAATAGTGTGCAATAATATTATTACAAATAAAAAGAAATCCTAGTATTAAATACAAATGCATTTATTTTACAGTAAATAAACTAAAAATAAAATGCTAATATTTTCTACCACTTTGTTTGTTTGCCTCTTTAAGAAGAATCGCATTTTGTATTCCCCAATTTTAAGTCGCTTTGGAAAAAGCGTCTAAAAATAAATAAACAAAAGCGTTTACATCATATTCAAACTTAAAGTCAGCAGGCTTTTATTTTGGCGGGGAGCCGGAAAGTACCTATTCGCGCTTCCGGATTTAGCGCAGCTGATTAAAGAGCGTCAGAGGAATGAATGAACATCGCAGTTTTGTATTGTGCTTTGAAACGGTAGTCATATAATTTCATTTGAATTAATTTTGCAAAAAGATGCATGTTCCGTTGCAGTAGATGTTAAAACGGCAAACTATTGCTTCAGTCTGAAATTAAGAAGATATTTTGAGCTGGTTATAAGCTTGTTCATCACCAGATATCTTGGTCCATATGAGGTGAATATATAATGGGCTTATACTCGGTGGCCATGACTTTATTACCTTACTTGGGAATCATGCTAACAACCTCTGTGTAAAGATCTGTTTTGGATATTCAAATCTTTATTAGATAGTCAAAACTTTTATTACAGTTCTCTGCAAGCAGAGGCACATTTGCACAACCAATAATAAGGAAGAATACTTGTTTGATTAATATGTCACCTATCCATTTTTTTAAATTTGTATAAAGTTTATAAATAATTTGGTGGTTTTGTTTAAAAACTATTATTTTATTTTGTTATTCATTATATTTCCACATTTACTGAATAAATGCTTTAAATTTTTAAATGTAAGTCGACGTGAATTCAAAACCAACTCTATTTATCTTCTATGTATTTATGTTTCTGTTCAAATTATGAACAGTGCTAAAGGAAAAATGCTTATATTTATAGAAGTTAGATTTTTCGCAAGTACTGCATTTCTGTAACAATGAGTTTTAAGTGACGTGATCACCTAAAGAAACATCTTCATATTGTTCATGTCACGTTTCATGTCTGAACTCCATTAAAAGTTCAGTAAGTGCATTTTGATTACATTCATTTTTTGGCAGCTGAAAATCGTTGTGAAGCCTTAGTTTTCACACACTGGCCCACCGCTTTATCTCGATTAAAATGATTTGAGACGGATCAATAAACTGTGATCTCTCACAAGTTATACGAGGCATTAACCATCACAAAAGCCATTATTTGTGCTTGTCTGAGACGAGACTTTCAGTCACGTTGCAGATGTGCTGAATTACATATGAATTGATTTAGCAATATTATTGCACATCACAGTGGAAACTTCAGCTTCATTAATTGTTAGAACAAGCAAAAATGAAGAGTTTCTTCTTTTTAAGTCGGTTTTCATCACATGCTGATAGCATCTGAAATTAGAAAATAACAGAAACATTCAGCCAAAAACGTCATTTATTAAAACATTGCTTAATTAGGTGAGAGAGCTATATATAGATTCGACCTAATCGATTTGTACTTGAAAAAGTCAACTCTGGATTTCATGTTATACTCTAGAGATGCTTGCTCCATTTTTTTATTTAATATATCAATTTAATAATTTTCCCTTTCCCCTTTAACACATACCTGAAATGACATAGTTATTTTAATAAGGAAATTTACATCTCTGGAGAAAGATATAATTGCCCTCATATAAAGTCCATTAGAAACCCTATCTAACATATAAAGACAACTATATATTTCATGAGAAAATAGTTAAATACAGATAATATTTTCATTAGAAACCCTTTGTGCAATAAAGGCAATAATGGTCATTAAAACCATTATTGTCCACTTTAATAATAACAATTTCATCAAAAGTGTTTGGCTCATCATTTAATTACTGTATAATTTGAATATTAATTCATGGAATATTTTTTTAAATTACAATTGAAAATCCTAAACGATATATTTTGTAAATAAGATATATTTTTATGCATCTTATTGTAGGATTTAAATGTCAAGGAAATGCGATACATTGGAAACTGATTTGTTTTAAATTTAATCTGCTTCAGTTATGGACTGGTACAAAATAAAACATAAATAAAAATGTATTCATGCCACTTGTGCTGCACGAATCTCCACAACAATAGGTTTATTCTTCTCATAACAGATTTCATGTTTTCCATCTGTGCTGGTTTTTCTTCAGCTGGGAAGGTCATAAAATGTATGCGGACTGGTTCTTGATATTAATGTCTTCAATCTGATGTGCAAAAGCTCAGAATAAATGACTAAAATATGGGGAAATGAGAACAAATAATCATGAAATAGAACTGGAATAGATGTCCACTGAATAAGAAAATAAATAAAAATAAATAGTTTTTTCCCCCCAAGTGGTTTGTTGTGAGGTCAATAGCAAATAAGTGGTCAATAAGTGGTTAATAACTAAAAGAATCAGGGTGTTTTTGGACAGTAGCCACAATACCTTTTTTCATCTTTCATTATAATCCTTTATAATCTTTCAAAAATGGCATCTTGAGTGCAGTGTAATGTCTGTGGTCATCACTGATCATTAAATAATCATATAGTACCATGATATATACAGTATATCACATATTTTTATGGTTTTTAGAAGTTTTTATGCTTACCGAGGCTGCATTTATTTGTAAAAAAAAATTAAATTAAATTAATAATAATATTGTGAAAAATTATTAGATTTTTAAATATTTTTTTATGGTAATATATTTTAAAAAGCAATTTAGTTCTGTGATGCAAAGCTGTATTTTCACCATCATTACTCCAGTCTCCAGTGACATATGACACTTTTGAAGTAATTATAATATCCTGATTCAGTGCTTAATAAAAAAAACCTTCTTCTTATTAATGTTGAAAATAATGTGCTGCTTAATATTTAATTGTATAATATATTTTTGTAATAATTTTATGATTTTTTAAAATATATTTTTAGAAAGTTTAAAAGTACAGTATTTATTTTAAATAGTTTTTTACTGTAAGTCATTACTGTAACTTTTGATAAATTGAATACCGACTAGTAGAAATTATTTAACTTAAAAAATATATTAATACTGACCCCAAACTGTGAAATGGTAGTCTATATATACAGAAGACACCACAGTTCAAGAAAAAAAATGTTGCAATTATATTTGAGACATGTAAAGGGCACATTATGGGATGCATGAGTGAAACCTAAATCTGTATTTACATACAGTGGCATGATCAGATGTGTTAGCACAGAGGGTAAATGTGCATGCTTGTGTATGCATATACTCAACATTATATAATCTCTGATTACATAAACTAGCAAATTTTGTTTTTATACTTTTATTTACATTCTTGACACTTTCCTGCCAAATGACTCACTCATAAGGACCACATAATGTTTAAATAGCAATTAAACAGATGGGTTGCTAAGGATGCAAGTCAAGTGCTTAGGCTAGAGATCTGGTGCAAATACAGGAACGCATAAACATAGAACATTGCATAATGTTGCTACAGTCCCCCCCTTCCCCACATAATCTCTGTAATATAATGACATACTTGTTTTTATTGTAATTGTACTTAATTAGTTTAAACCTACGGATCCTACAGTGTGCAACAAGTTTGTACTATGGTGAAATCGAAAAAATGAATGTCATTGCATTTCTTTTCTTTACTGAAATCTTTCAATTTGCTAATGATTTGATAACAAAACGAGAGAAAAGTGGCTTTTTTACATGCTGTGCGAGGAGTCAGAATTTGGTAAGAACAAACACTGCACAGATGCTGGTCATAGACATTGCATCAAACAGTAATAATCCTTTCCGGTCGCACTGACACCATGAACAGTTGCCATTAAAAAGCACAAAGGTCATGTTTGCTCACATGCATTAGCAACAGATGTTCATGCTTCACATAAAAACAAACCATGGTGGTTGTCTGTGATACTTGCATGTTTGGCCAAGACTTGGTAGAGTGCTGTTTTGTAAATTTGATTGTTCATTATCTTACAGGACAACATTAGATGAAGTGATAGCTAAATAAATCAGCAGAGGAAATAGGAGGAGGAATATGTGGCCCTCCCAACATTGGCTTTATAAAGAAACTTATTACACATGCAAATCGGACACTGCATCATAATTTTACCTGTATGCAATGCTGGATTACACGTGGATTATTGTGATGTTTTTATCAGATCTTATTCTGACGGCACCCATTCACTACAGAGCATCCGTTGGTGAGCAAATCTTCATTTTTGGGGTAAACTGTTTCCCAAAAATGTCTTATCGATATAATACCACATGAAAGTCACGTAAGTCATACCAATGGGAAGCAAATTATTTTTCTGAAATATCAAAACGCGAGCAAACAAACAAAAAAGCAAACAGGGGGAGCAAAACAAATCAAATCTATATGCTTCAGAGTTTCGTAGAACAAGGGAAACAACTAGATATTGACTTGGCCTTCCAAAGTGAATAAACCATGCTGCTGATGCACCTGAGGCTAAAAAAGAAAAGGTGGCTTCACTCAGGAAATGAAATGGAGAAGTTAATGGATAAAAACAGATATTTGGTAAATACGGAATCGAAAAGGGGAATTTATAAATAGCTTTAAAATCCCAAAGTCAAGCAGTGTTGTGCATTTACAATGATCATGTGACACTGAAGACTGGAGGAATGATGCTGAAAATACAGCTGTGCATCACATGTTAGAATATATTAAATAAGAAAAAACAATATATTCAGTATTACAGTTTTTGACATTATTTTTGATCAAATAAATGCATTATTGATGAGCATAAGATTTTTTTTTTTTTTTTATCTTAATGACCCTAAAATATTTTTAGATTTATTTTTAAATGTATCATTTATTGCATTTTTGTCTCTAGAAATTGTCTTTTGGGACTCTTGTTTTACACACACGCAGTACAATTAAGACAAAAACAAAAGCAGTATCTATGGTATCTATAGGCCTCTTCTTATCAGTTTAACACTTTTTATTAACCCTTTTTTTAACACTTTTTTTCTGGTTAGTATTTGTGTCAGAAATCCTGCTTCTCAGGTTTTAAGGGCCCTAAACATGGCCAAAGCTGAACAACAATCATGTGTGTCAAGAGCTGGAGCAACACCTCTATAAAACCAGCAAATTCACACTCATTTCATGAAGCATTGTCCCTCCCTGATGCATTTATTTTTATCATGTGTATATGTGGGTGAATCTTTTACTGATACAATTTAATTATAACTTGCTGCGTTAACAGCAGTGTTGTGCATTTACAGTCTATGAATGCTAAATAACAAGAGAAGAGATTAATCAATATATCATAATCCCTCCAGCAGACGTGCACACAGATGTTAGTAATGAATGAAGTATCGGCTCCCTCTGGAAATGAATGATCAATTGCAGTAATCCGTCATGTAAACCACATTTAATCATTTATTTAATGATAATGGATGTCATTAAAAGACACTAAGTTTATATAGTGTATCGATTTCACCATGGCTGGTAAGTGCAGCTATAAAAACAGTATTAGATACTTGCACTATGGTCATTTAACTAGTATTTTTTGGATTCAGCAACACAATGCAAACAAATAAAGAAAAGAAGCACATCTTTCAGACATGCATGAGATTGTGAATCTCTTATGTGATGTGTAGGTGACATGCCACCATCAAGTGCTTTCATCAAAGCAGTTACAATAATAAAGTGTTTAGTTTTAAGATTTTAATACGACAGATTCATTAGATACTCTTCATTAGAAGCCTGCTTATAAATGCGAATTAAGTCTATTTTTCCCCACTCTCTATATGACCTTCAGAAATAAATGGGCTGGTTTTAATGCTTTACTTTACTATGTCTGTAAATAACACCTTCTGTGCCTTTGCTCACAAAGAGGCAGTGGGTTTCCTGTTGGGTCCAAAATAGTTTGCACTGTGAGTCTTGAACAATTGTTATGAGTTGTTGATGTTAATACTACGGTTCAAATGTTTTATCTATTTTTTTTTTTTTTTTAAGAAATTAAGACTTTATCCATTAATGCATAAAATACTGCATTAAGAGTCAGTAACGATTAAAGATTTAGATTTTAAACAAATGCTGTTCTCTTGAACTTTATATATATGTTAAAAAAAACACTATAAAAATATTAAGCAGCACAGCTGTTTTCAACATGGATAATAATTAGAAATTAATCTCGAGCAGCAAATCATCATGATTTTTGAAGATCATGTGACACTGAAGACTGGAGGAATGATGCTGAAAATGTGAGAATATATGAAATTAGAAAACAATATATTCAATATTACAGTGTTTGACATTATTTAAAAAAAAAAAAAATCTTACTGACCTGAAAATATTTGTACATTTTATTTTAAAATGTAACATTTATTGCATTTTTGTTTTACACACATGCAATACAATTAAGACAAAAACAAAAGCAGTTTCTTCTATCCTTCTATGGTATCTATAGGCCTCTTTTTTTCAGTTTTAACACTTTTTTAACACTTTTTTTTCTGGTTAGTATTTGTGTCAGGAATCCAGCTACTCAGGTTTTAAGGGCCTTAAACATGGCCAAAGCTGAACAACAATCATGTGTGTCAAGAGCTGGAGCAACAGCTCTATAAAACCAGCAACAATGATCATACAGTCTGCATCCAGATCAAATTCACACTCATTTCTATTTTTCAGGGAGGGAAATATCTATGAAGCATTGTCCCTACTTGATGCATTTTTGTATCATGTGTATATGTGGGTGAACCCTTTTCTGACACAATTTAATTATAACTTGCTGCCTTAACAAAGACCTCAGGGTTGTTGAATGGAATTGTTCCTCTGATAAACTGAACCTCCTTGAAACCATATTTATGTCAGTTTAGTTTAGTTGCTCAGGAAAGCAGTTTAAGTGTTTGTTTAGTCATACTCTGCATGCTTCAGGGACATCTGATTGTCCAAATGTTTGTTCAACCATTTCTATTCCAAATTAGGATAATTCAGTGTATTTAAACTAAACTAAAGCCTGCGTGTTTGGGATTTATCATTGAAATAAGTATATCACACTTCACTTAAACATGCATGTATAACATCATATTATACAGTTAAAAACAAACCAAATTGCATTTAAGCACACTTTTGTGATTGTTTTCTGTTGCCTCTTGGTTTTATGTTTCATTATATAATGCAATCTATCACTTAGAAATTAATTTGTTATTTTAAGCATGCTCAAATGTATTTTGTGTCCCGAAATATTTATTGCACATCCATAATAGCATTGATATATAATGTCTTGATGTGATCTTTAATCAAATAATTCACAGCAATGAGGCATAAAACTTATTTGCTGTTGCCTCTTGTTATATAATGCAAATTAGTTATTTTAAAGACTAAATTAATTTGTTTTTGAGCATGGCTTGAGTGTTTAAATATATTCTGAGTCACAGTGCATCCATGATATCATCAGTGTATCATGTCTTTATGTGTATTAAAGCGTGCTATTTTGTAATACAGATGTATTATGCGTTCATTGTCTGTCTGGAACAGCACTCAACGTTTAGGATGACAGCTGCTGCTTGTGTGCATATTAGCAGCACTAAGGAAATTTGTTCAGTTAATTATCCTAATAAATGAGGAGCTACTGGTGTTTGTCGCTAATAAACTCAGTAGAGCATGTGTCATCTGACATATTTAGAGAGCAATTACCCCTGAATCCTCGTTGCAGAATGAAATGGGGGTTGGGGCTGTTTGGGTTGGGCTTATGAAGACAATAATAAATCTAAATAGAGCTGTATAAATATAGCTGCAGACGGCACTGGAGTGCTGATTTATTTCATGCCATTTTTGTTTTCATGACTTTCCCCCAAGGACCGCCGAAATGCGAGTGTTTTTTTTTTTTTTTTTTTTAGATACTGTCACAAAAGAACAAATTTGGCAATGCAGATGTGACATATTCTTCCTTGTTGTGTGTTTTAATGTAATATTCGGGGTTCAATACATCTTGAGCTGTGTTTGCAGCATCTGTAGCTGTCAGTACATTTGCATTTGTTCATTAAGCAGACACTTTTATCCAAAGCTACTGATTTAGATTCATCTATTAGTTTGTAAAAACAGCCCAAACTCAAAGTTTGCAAAAAGGTTCGTACATTGCCAGTCTTTAGGGCAAGTTATATTTTTACTGTATATGTTTATATGTACACTGTAAAATATTACTGTAATTTTAACGGTAAAAAAAAAATTAACGGTAAACTGCCGTTCCCAGAATTTTTTGCATTGCATTTCAAATTTAGTTTGAATTTGATGTTTTTTCTTTGAAATAAATATGTTTCTTCTTATTTTTTTTTTCTAATCTGTTATGTTTATTAGGGTTGTATGTTACATATAATGTTGTTAATTTAAATTTTTGCTTGTGATGGGCTCTGGTCCATCACTTGACTTTCTATGAAAATACGGTATTTAACTGTAAATTTAAGGTAAAGCCGTAACACCCACATTTTTACGGTAGAATTCTGTCAACCCCAGCTGCCTTTGTGATTTTAACGGTAAAAAATGGTTAACTGTAAACTGGCTTTCCCAGAATTCTCTGCGTTGCATTTCAAATTTTGTTTGAATTTTATGTTTTTTCTTTGAAATAAATATGTTTCTTCTTATTTTTTTTTCTTATCTGTTATGTTTATTAGGGTTGTATGTTACATATAATGTTGTAAATTATTTATTTTTTGCTTGTGATGTGATTTGGTCCATCACGTGGCTTTCTATGAAAATACGGTATTTAACTGTAAATTTAAGGTAAAGCCGTAACACCCACATTTTTACGGTAGAATTCTGTCAACCCCAGATGCCGTTTTTTTACCGTACATTACACGGATATTCTTTACAGTATATGTGCGTGTGTGTGTGTGTGTGTCTGTGTGTGTGTGTTTCTGTTGTTTATGAGGACACAAATTTGTATAACTACATGGGTATGACATAGGTATTACAAGGACAAGGTGATTTATGAGGACATTGTCAGTGTCCCCATAATTCAAAAGATTTATTAATCATTCATAATAAATAAAAAAAATCTAAAAAACACACAAAGTTTCCTGTGATGGGCATGTTTAGGAGTAGAGTGATAGAAAATACGGTTTGTACAGTATAAAAACCATTACGCCTATGTAGAGTCCTCATAAACCATACAAATGTGTGTGTGTGTGTGTGTGTGTGTGAACATCTATAATGCAATAAGGTAACAGTCTAATTAAAACGAAAAGTTTTCTTGACTTTTCTTGCCAACAATGTGACATAAATTCCCTCAGTAATGCATAACTGATTAAATGTATACAAATGAAGTTGACAATTATAAATGTAGATAATGAAAAAGTTAATCGGCCTTGAACTGAAGCGTAACCCAGTGAGGTGTTCAGACAGTTCTGTATGAAAGAACTAAATTCCTTTCACAGCAACAACAAAATCAAGTTGACAAACAGCATAGACCGAGAGAAGATTGGAAACTCTTTTCTCTGTAATCGACGCTAGAATCGTGCTCCTCTCAGAAGACGTCCATAATGAGTTCACGAAACACGTGAAGCCTCTGATATATCCTACCGCTTAAATACAGCTTCACTCTACTCCGATAATACTCACTCTTTAAAATGTCAAGCGTTGTGGAAAGGGTCAATCTGTTGATGAGTTCAAACCCGGGTCATTGTCACTAAAAGGTTTCAAATTCACTTTAGGCAGCTGTCCTACAACGGCGTTTCTTTTTATTCATTTGATGAATGTTCGCCAAGAAACAAAGTCCATCACAAGTGCTT
Organism: Carassius auratus; assembly: GCF_003368295.1. Lineage (NCBI taxonomy): Eukaryota > Metazoa > Chordata > Actinopteri > Cypriniformes > Cyprinidae > Carassius > Carassius auratus. The sequence continues at coordinate 907,533 of NC_039272.1, read as the reverse complement.
AGATTCCTCTAAAATTACAGCTCTATTTCTTTTAAGCCTAAGGTTATGTACATGTTCAGCGAGAGACAATATGAAGCCAGTTAACGGTGTGTACAAGCAGTAATTGAATCTGGCAGTGTTTGCCAACTGTGTCCATTACAAAAAACAGCAACAGCTTCCCTTAAGGATGCTTTTAAAAAATAGAGATCTCTTTATATTCGGTTTGTCTCAGACAGCATGGGATTAAACTGAAGTAAATCTTATTTTAATCCAGTTATATCACTGACACGAAATGTCAACGAATCAACAGACCGTCTCAAATTTGTCAAATCTGCAATCAGAAGTAAAAAAAAAAAATACAGTAAGTACATAACAATATTCTGATATATTATCACAAAATAAAATATTTTATTTATGGAAAAAAAAAATTCTGTGACATGCAACAACAACATTTATTTGAAAAATAAATATTTTGAATTTATTATAAATGCACTTTGTTTTAAATAATTTTAGGTGTCTTTACTTAACTATTGATCAGTTTAATTCACCCATGCTGAATAAAAGTATTCATTTAAAAAAAAATAATAATAAAATATTCGGCTATAAATAGACTTTCTATGTGAAATTAATCTGCTGCATTAATACAAAAATATAAACTCAAGTGGAGAAGTTGGATTTAGGCTACATGGAAATAATCTACTTGTATTCAGATAAATATTGTCCTCCTTATTTATAATCTGAAAATAGCCACAGGATTTGTCGTGTTTGTAAAAACAGCCAAAACTCACAGTTTGCAAAAATGCATGTACAAGGCAAGTCTTTAGGGCAAGTTATATTTTTCCTGTCAAGGAAAATAAACCAAGGCCATGAGTTTGATTTCTAGAGAAGACATAAATGCAATGTAAGCTGCAATTTAAAGTTCCTTCATTTAAAACTGAAAGTGTCTCACTTTCAGTATTTATATATATTTATATATTCTATGTGATATAAATATGCTGTGATAATACAAAAATAAAAACTAAAGTGGAGACAGTGGGCTCAAATGGAAAGAATCTTGTATTCAAATAAATATTGTCCGCCTTATTTATAATCTGAAAATAGCCACAGGTTTTGTCCCTGACCTAAAAAAAGATACTAGCTGTAGCCTGGACAGAAACCAAACATGGCACTAAAGCTCCTTGGATTTGTATATAAATTACTGAAGAATACACAGTGGGAGAATGAGGAAGAAAGACTGGGATAAACAGAAAGAATACAAATGTCATGAAATACTTTAGCGATGTTGTACAGCGAGAGGATGAATTCATAGAGAGTGTGAGAGAGAGTATCTTAAGAAAAACATTGCTGTAGATTTATTTTATTTATTTTTATCCTTGAAACACCAGAACGAGCGGTGGGGCCGTCTTCCATCAAGCCTCTGCAATCCTCAGCTTTTAGACTCGTTTGAGATGCCAAAAGACTGGTGTTGAATGTAGACGGGAGTATGCGGCTAAAGGCTCAGATGTCAAAAACGAGCTGTCAGATCGGACAATTCTCACTTCCTATAGTGGAATATATATATATAAGTAAGCAAAAGCAGAGATCCTCTCTCCTTATATATAGTGCAGTCGCTGTGTATTTGGCACGGAATGCATCATGCATGTGCACAGTGCAAGTGCATCTCATTAATTTGTTTAAAAAAGCACAATACCATGCATTAAAAGTGGCATTTAAAGTGAGTTTGTGTGAAGAAGAGAGGAGGAGGAAGATGAAGGCGCAGTGGCTGCTCTAAAAGACTTTGCTTCATTGCTTTCCGTCCTCTGTATGTCACTCTTCATCAGTTCATTCAGAGACAGACCTGTGTGCATTTCTCTGTCATGTCTCGTCCTCCATTAACCCAGTTTCTCAACCACTCTAGCCTGGACTTTACTCTTTCTATCTCAAAGGGAGACTTTACAATAAACTATACTGTAAGTGCTGGCTTAATATTATAAGAGAATCAAGAGAAACGGCAAATAGCTTGATAAATATATCTATCAAAACTTATTTTTATCAATATTTCTCAGTATGTTATGTATGACAGCACATTTTCAAGTGCTTTTAAAGAGCTGCGAAGGAGATTTTCTTTTATTCAACTCTCTTTTTTGGGCATTGTGTTTGGTTCGTCTAAAAGCAGTATTGACTTTCATATTTTGAATATTTCACCGTCTGCTGTCCCAGACACAAAAAGACGAATGGTGCTTTTAAAAACGAGCCCTAAAAAGATTCAGAAAACATTGAGATCACTTAATTATGGTGGAACTGAAACATCCTCTTCATTAACCCTGTCTTACCATCCATCCAAGACCACACAATAGGCCCCAAGACAAACAAAATCAGAGTAAAAAGAAGAGTCAGGAATTTTCTAGAAGCACTAGCACTCTTCACCAGACATTCATTAATATCTAAAAATATATAATGATGACATGATTATATATTAACATAAAATAACACATCTATCATGGCTATTTTTAGGGTACTTTCTCCAGCGGCTCCACTGATTACTACTATATCAAATTGACATTTACAGTAGATGCTTTTGAAAAGTCAAAAGCATAGATGTAATTTAAATGGATGTGATTTAAAATAACGCAAGCTGAAAAAGGTTTGATGCAAAGTTGATGAGTTCAGATTCTTTCAGCACTGCCAAAAACTGGCAACAGTGCACTAAGCTTTTACCACATTAAAGGAATAGTTAAGCCAAAAATAAAAAAGTAGATAATGCGTAAATATCCACAGACTATATCCGAGATGTAGGTTAAATCAATAACTTATGTGTAATAAATATAAGTATGGGTAGTGGGTATTTCACATGTTTTATTGCACAGTAGGGGGATCATTTAACTGTCTGTGAGATAGATGGCCTGAGGGTAGAAGCTTTTTCTACGATCTGCCTGTTTTGGTGCTCAGAGCTCTGTAGCGCTGACCAGACGGGAAAAGTTTGAAGAGAAAGATTGCATAGTGTGAGAGGTCCTGAAAGATTTTGCCAGACAGTTGCTCACTTTGGATGAGTACGGTTCTTGGAGACTAGGTAGGGTTGTACCAATGATTCACCTGTTTTGAGCATGTTCAGTTCCAGGTTGTTAAGACAGCCGCTCAACCTCTTGTCTGTAAGCAGACTCGTCACAGTCCAGAATGAGGCTGATAAGTGTGGTGTCGTCTGTGAACTTAAGGAGTTTTACAGAGGGGTCAGTAGGGGTACAGACGTTGGTATACAGGGAGAAGAGCAGCGGGGAGAGAACATATCCCTGGGGGGCGCCAGTGCTGATGGAACATAGTTTCCAGGGCCCGAATTAAAATGTGACTCAGATTTGGACAAGTTCTTCTTTAATTATTAATAGTTTTTTTTTTTTTTTTGTCATTGCTGACATGCGGCCTTCGTCTGGCTTGCTTGTGGCCACCCAAATGCCAGTATGTGGGCTGGATCAATGTGTTAGATCTGGATCGGATCTGGGCCAGAATTAAAATCATTGTTGCCCAGATTGGGCCAGTTCTGGTTTAGTTTATTTATTTTCATGGATGTCATGGACACACACCATGGATGGATTTCATGGATGGCCTACCTATGGCAGATTTTGCAAACACGAGTGGACCACCAAAATGCTATCATTCAACACAGTATGTGAGCCGGAGCAAAGTGTTGGATCTGGGCCAGAATTCAAATCAATGTGGCCCAGATTTGGGCCAGTTCTGCTTTATTTGGTTTATTCATGGCCAACTTTAGGCATTAATTTGGCTTGCTTGTGGCCCAAACCTGGCAAACATGAAGGGACTACCCAAGTGGCATCATTCTTGCGGTATGTGGGCCACATGAAGATGTCAGGTGTGGACTTGATCTGGTCTTCAGAGATATTGCAATCTGGGTTGGGTAGCATGGGTTCGAGTTCTTTTTTAGCACATTTTCATGTTTAGGTGAATTATTTGCACCTAAAGAAATCAATGACCCAGTTAACAAACATGTGTTTAATGTATATTCACATGAGATCCATATAGCCTGATCCTCTTCTAGACTTACTTGCTCCTTCAGTGGACCTCATAGGTCTTTCACAAGCCTTTTTTATTTTCATTTTGACGTGGAAAATTGAACATGTTGTTCAAAGGATTACATGAAAAGGTCAAACTGCATTTTCCATATGACCTAGAAACATGATTAAAATTATTCTAGCCTTGGAATCCCCTTTGCCCTCAGCATTATTACATAAATAATGGCTATGTTATTTACATGACCCATGGACCTCTACCTCTGGGAATCGTAAACCAATGTGTGTTTGACAGCTAAGCTGCTTAAAGGGAAGTTGGAATCATTTACTTCATGCAGCTGATGGGGCCTGAGCCAGAGCTGGTTCCATGGGGAATCAGATCTGTATGCTGGAGCTGTCACTGCATATGAAGGATATAGCGCTCCAGGAATTTTATTTCAACGTCATACATGTCTTTACTCTGTCATATCACTGGTTTAATTTACAGTACTTGTGTAGTGAGGAGTAATGTCAAACACATCATATAAAACCACAGGGCAAAATGTCAAAGATAGTATCTGGACTTTAGCACTAACGAACTCGTAGTGTCATTTAAATCTGTGTTTAGGTTTGGACAGTGTTCACATATTTGTTGCATAGGAAATGCACGTAAAATTGTAAAAATGAGACTACATGGGAAATGAAGAGATTCATTTATTTAGTGAAATGTATTACATTATTTAGATTTTCTGTTCATTACGATACATAGCTTTGTCATGGACAATGGTGAATACAAGGAAATATCTGCCAGCTGAATGCCACAATTGACCAACAAGAATATTCCATAGAGCTGTGTAATAAAAGAAAATATTCCATTCCTGGATGTGATGAATCCTTCATTTAGTGACTGATTCAGTTTGGCTTTTTTGAATGATTCATTAAAAGGATTTTTCTCAAAAGAGTAGTTTATTATTGAATCAAACTACAGTAACTTATCGAAAAGACTTGATTTATTTTCACTAGATTGACTAAAAGGAACTGTTCATGAATTAGACTCCACAGGAACAATTGAGTCTAATGAATTGGTTATTTTAGTGAATCAAAAAGCACATACCTGCATTTGACATTATGGAACTTTTTTATTTAACTGATTAATGTTTGGTTATAAATCACTTTCGTCACTTTAAATAAAAGCGTCTTCTAAATGATGTGCACATGGTCATCTTTTGCCATATCCCGTATCATATCTGGACTAATACTGTGTGTAGCTCTGTTTTGCTTCGTTGGTTTCAGTATGACCCCAGCGATAGTGAAAACTGCACAGAGATTAAATTTAGATCTTTACGGTACGCACGTTCTTGCATAAGTGGCTCCTGGGGGCAGGGGTCATGGCATTGAGAATCATTCATCAATCCTTCAAGAGTTGTAATCGTCTCTTTAAATGTGGTTCTTTAACCACAACAGATGCAATGGCGGGATCAAGGTCAATTTCCTCAGCGGTAGAAGTGGCAATAGTATAATTGATCTCTTTTTGTTTCATGCATTTTTCTCAAGTCCACCGTTTCTGCTCATCAACTCGGCTCAAGTGGGTGCTGATGGGTTCAGACAAGAACTGCTCAGACAAACACAATTTGTGCCGCCCTCTCATCGTGCTTGTAGTATGCCCCTGATGTGAACCTAATTTCTTTAAAATGCTCAATGTCTTGCTTCAATCTGATCTGCCTCTCAATTATCTTGTGGAGTACCACCTATCGTTTTATTGAGCAGAATTGTAGAATAACAAGCTTGAGGCAAGTTCATGCATCTGCAGTAGTCTACATAATGGCAGTACAAGCTTCTATATAATGGAAGAAGGTTGTTTAGACTAGTTCTTCACACTATGAAAAAAAAAAGGTTCTTATAATAACTGTTTCACGAAAGGTTCTTTGGGGAACCTGAAGTGGTTCTTTAATTGTTAAAGTTAAAAATGTTGTCATTGTTTAGTTACCATCATGTTGTTCCAAACCAGCTTCTGTTGAATACAAAAAGAGATGTTGAAATGAAAGTTTAAGTTGTTAGTCAATGACCTTCTTTTTTCATTACAATCAAATTTCAATGGTATGTAAATTTTCTGCATCACATTCAGATAAACAACTCACATGAATGAATGTAAATTTGGCATCATTGATGTCAAACCTGGTCTGACATGTTTTAATGTGGCATATTGAATAAACATGCAAACAGATTGAGGTTTGAAAGCTGTGTTGAAGAAAAAGATTAACGTTGAATTGATTTTTTGGAATATAACAGCTATACTATTGTATATTGTATACTATTCTTTTTTTGTTTTATGTTGGTTAGTAATTGTTGAACTTATTTCAGTTAGTTGCCAAGGCAAATATGAATTTAAAAGTATAGTTCACCCAACAAAATGAAAAAGTGATGTTTATCTGCTTACCCCCAGGGCATCCAAGATGTTGGTGACTTTATTTCTTCAGTAAACACAAACCAAGATTTTTAAGTCAAACCCGCTGCAGTCTATCAATCTTATAATGGAGGTGGATGGGAGTCAAGGCTAAAATATACAATAAAAAAAACAAAAAACATACACAAACAAAACCAAATTAAACCCTGCAGCTTGTGATGATACATTGACAGTGTTTGGAATAACGGCGTTTAAAAGAACGGCGTTAGGTAACAAAGTCATTTTTTCAGTAACGCGGTAATCTAACTAATTACTTTTCCTGTTGTTACAACGCCGTTAACGTTACACTGACCGTTAAATGCGGTGCGTTACTATGCATTGATTTAATAAACTATGCAAACCGAACGCACCCCTGGCTCACACAGCGAGTGAGCAGGTGGGTTAATAACGAAATAAGCGATTATGATTGGCTAAGGCAGAGTCATGTGTTTCATGGTAGCCAATCAGAGCGAGTGTTTTTACACACATGCAGGCACACACGCCAGCGGCCCCAAACACACACACACACATAAACACCCACACATACGCAACAGCAGAGATTCGCAGCAGCAGAAATGAGTCAGGAGCAATCCGATGAAAAGTTGGCATTTTCAAGGTGGAGATATAAGCACTACTTCAAATTCATTGTGGTCAAAGACAAGAACGTGCATGTAATGTGTGACACACGCATCTACAAAGCTAGTGGCCAAAAACACTTTTCTTACAAAGATAATACTTGAAGTGCAGGATAAAACTCTTGCTGTCTGTTGATGTGCAATGCATATCGAAAGTTATGTACGAACAGCTGTCTGTTCTACTCATTTCAACTGACTTGTGAAAACTGCTTAAAAAAATAATTGACGTATAGCAACTTTTTTTTTTTTTTTTTTTTTTTTTTTTTACAGTAACGCAAAAAGTTACTTTCCTTGGTAACAAGTTACTTTTATTATAGAGTAAATCAGTTACTAACTCGGTTACTTTTTGGAACAAGTAGTGAGTAACTATAACTAATTACTTTTTTAAAGTAACGTTCCCAACAGTGTACATTGATGTCTAAAGACACAAAATGATCAGTCTGTGCAAGAAACTGTATAGTATTTATATAATTTTTTTACCTCTGATTCACGCAATGTCCTAACTGTTCAAACTCTCCTGAGCACGTCCTCTTGTGTGTGTTCTCATCAGCAGGTGTGTGAGGTGTCTTCTTCTTCTTCTTGCTTTATGGCAGATCACAGACTTATATGTGCATTACCGCCACCTATCTCTCAAGTGGACAATTTACACTTCGAGATTGTAGAGTGTCAATGCTCCTTTTAGTCCATCAGAGGTAAAAAAAAAATTATATACTGTAAATACTTTTAAGTTTCTTGCACAGACCAATCGTTTTGTGTCTTTACACATCAGTGTATTGTCACGAGCCGCATGGTTTAATTTGGTTTTGTTTGTGTATGTTTTAATCTATGTTTTAGCCGTGATTCCCATCCACTTATGGTACATTATAAGAGTGATAGATTGCAATGGTTTGTCTTAAAAATCTTGGTTTGTGTTCTACTGAAGAACTAAAGTCATCTTGGATGCCCTACGGGTAAGCAGATAAACATCAGATTTTCATTTCATTGGATGAACTATCCCTTTAATATTTGTTTGATTTTCAGCTTTATTTCAGTTAATATAATTGTTTTAGTTAAAGACAACCACAGTGGGAGAGTCGTGAGAATGATTTAGCAAATTCATTTGGCAATGCTAGTATTCCGGAATCGTAAACCTCAGCTTTACTCTAATTCACAATCTTATCAAAATGTCTTATAGCTATTTGTTTGATTGCAGGTATCTTGGCATCACCCGCCCTTTGACTTACCCTGCTCGACAAAACGGCCAGCTGATGGCAAAGATGATCTTTGGTGTGTGGCTCGTGTCGGCCTCGATCACCCTGCCGCCGTTCTGTGGCTGGGCCAAGAACATTAACACAGCTGGCGTTTGTCTAATCAGTCAGGACTTCGGCTACACCATCTACTCCACCGCCGTGGCCTTCTACATCCCCATGATTGTCATGCTCTGCATGTACTACAAGATCTTCAAGGCCGCCAGGAAAAAGCTGCGCCAAGCATCGTTTCACCAACTTCTCCCGTCGGGATCGTCTGGAAACCGTCGCCAGCGATGCTCTCAGGATGCAAGGCCTAAAACCCCAACACACGCCTGGCGTGGCCGAGGAGTGCGCTGCTCTTTCACGCTTTCTCAGCCGCGAGCGACACAATATCTCCATCTTTAAGCGAGAGCAGAAAGCAGCTACGACATTGGGTGTGATAGTTGGAGTTTTTGGTACTTGTTGGCTGCCATTTTTTATTCTCTCTACAGCGAGACCATTTATATGCGGGGTCAAGTGTAGTTGCATACCTATTTGGCTGGAGAGGACGCTGCTGTGGTTTGGATATGCCAACTCGCTTATGAACCCCTTCATTTATGCTTTCTTCAACCGGGACCTGCGCTCCACATACAGAGACCTGCTCCGCTGCAGGTACAGGAACATAAACCGCAGACTGTCGGCTGTAGGTGTGCATGAAGCACTGAAGGTATAAAATAATGTGGTTGTCCTGGATTTGGTTTACACACAGTTCAGACAGCACTGAATCACGGTTAATCAAGTAAGAAGCCGAACAATGCATCCACTTATGGGATTTTTGCCTCATACTTCATCAGAACACTCATATTTGGTCAAATTCAGCACTGATTGTTGAGACATGTGTGTAAAACTTACATGAATTCATTTAAAACAAACATCTAAACCCATTAAAATACTAAACAATATATTGATATATTTGATGTTTTCCTTTAAGTGTTATATACATAACATTACTGTTAAAAAGTTGGCGGTCTTTAAAAATATTTGAAGAAATTGCAGTTTTAATTTTTTTTATTTAATTGCAAATTAATAATTTTAATATCTTTATATAAAAAAAATATATATATATATATTCTTTTGAAAATTCAAATAATCAAAATACTGGGAAATAAAAGCCAAATATTCAAGAAGCACAACTAAATAATGGGAATATTGGCCGCTGAAAATTCAAATAGAAAAATTAAACTATATAAGTTTTTATATATATTATTTATTTTTATTTTTTTACAGTATTACCGTTTTTACTGTGTTCTGTATTATACTGTATTTTACCAAATAAATATAGCCTTGGTGAACATAGATGTTCTTTTTTACAACATTAGAAAAATTATCCAACCCTTCTGAACAGTTGTGTATACATTTTAATCTACATAAAGTATTGATTTATGGTTTTAAGACAGTGAGTTATAATTGGATTTGATATTTTTAATCAAAATAGTACCTTTATATAAAGAACAGTGGCTATTGGCTGTTTTCATAACTAATGAAAGCATGTTCATGTTTTGGCTTCATCTCTCAAGAATCAAATGAGAATCAGTTAATATATTTATTTTTTAAATACGTGGCCCTTTGTCAAAATTTAGATTTACATCATCTGAAAGCTGAATAAATAATATTTCCATTGATGTGTGGTTTGTTAGTATAGGACAATATTTGACCAAGATACAACCATTTAATAATCTGGAATCTGAGGAAGCCAAAAAAATTGAAATATTGAGAAAAATCGCCTTTAAAGTTGTCCAAAAAAAGGTCTTTGCAATGCATATCACTAATCAAAAAATTTAGTTTTGATATATTTATGGTAGGAAATTTACAAAAAAAATTTCATGGAACATGATCTTTACTTATTATCCTAATATATCCGATAATCTTGACCCATGCAATGCATTTTTGGCTTTAGACTTTTCAGTTTTGTGCTCCAGGGTCACATATTAAGTAAATTCTGGTAGGGGCACTTTAAATAGTAAAATGTGTCCTTTATCAACCCAATGTTCATTAAAATACTGATGTCCTTATATATTAGCAACATGCAAGCGTGCATTAGCAATTAGCTAATTAGCTTTGCTGTCATAGAGTGATTATAGGGATGCTCCAGTTCTGGCTGTCATTGTCTCAAAGCTGTTAATTATCTCATCATAACAATAATGTGGAATAAAAGTGTAAATCTTCACACTTCGTCTTTATTTAAGCAGAGATCATGTTGATTTCCCTCCACCTGTGAGTGTTCTGAGAAAGTATGTCTGTACATATCTGGCAACCGAGTCTCCAGAGGAGGACACATAAGGGTTTGTGGGCAGCTGTCACTATGAGGCTTGACTGATATTGGAAATCCATCAGAACGTGTGTGTGTGTGTGTGTGTGTGTGTGAGCATGAATCCCTGCTTTGAGACAACAAGAGACAGGACACTCACCTTGCTTTTCCAATGACTCAGTCCATCTATTTTAATAACTTTAAGAACATGGAAGAACTGGCTGTCTTTGATGGAGCATCTGAGTCTATCGAGGCATTGTGCATATGCTGTGATCTGGCATTGTCAATTTTGCACCCTTTTTTGACCAGACGTGGCAATTGAAGTGTCTCTTCTTCAGTGAATGATGAAACTCATGGTAAGAAACATTGACTGGGGACTGAATTCTTGTGTTAATGACTCTTAACAGATAAATTATTGACTGAGCGACTCAAAGTGTTTGTTTACACACAGGAGAAGTGCTCTTGATGTACAGTTCTATATGTATGTTGCCAAATCTTTGTGAGAAGCTTACAAAGTGTTTTCTGTCACAGATTTTAACCCTGCACCAGGTACGTTGGAAATGTTTTTGCATTTATGTGTATTACCTTTCCCCACGAGGACTACACAAAGTGTTTTGCTAAGGTTGTGGATGGAAAAAGCAAAAATGAAAATGCAGAGAGCTAAGAAATGAAATAAATTAGGAAAAAAAAGAAAATGAGGCATTTTATGTAGAAATTCTCATTGCAATCAACCTTTGTATACCGTGCATACTTAAAGATGCATTTGTGCGTGGTTTCCAGAAACCAAAGGCTGTCAGATGCTAATGTGATTTAAAACAATCTAAATTGATTACATATTGGAAACGATTCAAAGGAAAAATTCACCCAAAAAATTTTAATCCAAGATTCCATCCAAGTTGTAAATTAGTTGTAAATTAGAAACAAATTGCATTCCATCTCTTGCTCACCAATAAAAACAAACTCATCTGGGACGGCTTGAATGAGAGTGAATTTCCAGCAAATGTTTATTTTTGGTTGCACTATTCCTTTAAGGATGCTTTCACACTACAGCTTTTGATGCAGACCCAAATTTATTTGACTTCAGAGTTCGGTTTGCACATTGAAGAAACAAACAATTGGCTTGCTTTCAGTTCATTCGCTGGAATATGAATTAGCCGCAACACACAAGAAAGTTAAATGACGTGAAGAGAAATTTACTGAACTGAAATTCAACATAATGCTTTCCGAGAATTGAAGTGCTCTTCCATGTTCAGTCACATCTAATTGCTGCATGTTTCTGAATAAATTACAGTCGGAAAGCAGCTCTCATTTGGAAAATCCCTTGCTAAACATCTGTGGCTGATTCAATCGCTTTTAATCTAAAACTTTGGTGTTAAAACTACAGTTCCAGAGTCATTACCTAGCTATAGTTACCTCTTGTGCTCCCTGTAATTTACACTCACACTAATGATGTAAACACACTGTAATTAGGAACAAAACCTACAATGGAAAAGAGATGTGAAAAAAATCTAATAATAGAGGATCATAGTGTTCATGCAGCAGATCATAAAACAGTGAAAGTGTTATACTGTATACTATACAGCGACAAGGACGTACAATTCAATAGCTCTGAATAAAACAACACTGAGCAGAAGACGGAGGAGGACAAAACATGATTGATGTGCAGCAGCCTAAGACACGCCATTATCAGGTAAAGTGCTGTACTTAGGGTTATATTAGCCATGTGCAGTCGCCTGGAAATAAATGGGTTTGAACCTGACGACCGGCGTTTAGATGCTGCACCGTACAGCCACGGCGGATCAAGAGAATAGTTTGTGAGGAGGAAACAAGTGACTGTTGGTGAAATGCAACAACACTGTCGTCTGTGTAGTGCATTACTTGGATGGCGAATGCATTGATGGATCAGTTTTGTGCCTGCCAAAAGTTGTAGCTCTCAAGAAATCTGTGAAATGTATTAGTTAGTGCTGGTGCCTCATTGATATCAAACAGTCTGTGATTTAGAAAAAAAAAAGTGGGGTCCTAAACTCTGTGAAAATACTTCTACTCTGCATTTTTCCTAGTTTAATAAATTAGAGCCTATATATATAACATATGCACACTACTGTTCAAAATTATGGAATCAGTATGTTTTTATAAATTAATCAAAGAAACCTAAACAGCAAAAAAATATAAAATGTATACATTTCCATGGTAGAATGATTTCTGAAGGATCATATGATAATGAAGACCGGAATAACGGCAAATTAAAATTCAGCTTTGCATCACAGGAATACATTACAGTTTCAAATATAACCCGACTGAAAAAGGAAAAATGCACATTATTACAGTCTTTGTTGTGTTTTTGGATTAAATAAATAGCCTAATTTTAACCATTTTAAAAAGTATCGTATATAATATAAAGGTATCATTTATTTCATTAGAAATTATCGGCAATTGCACCATTTACTCGATTATTTTTTTTTACAATATGTAAAAAACCCCATCATAGTCATAGTATAACCATCAGATAGAATCGCTAAATGCTGTTATTGCCCCAGCTTTTTATACCAGAAACATTATTATTTAATTTTCTAAATGTTGTTTCTGTGCAGAAATACGTGAAAAGTGAGTATAGTATTGTAGAGTTTCGTGTTTTTCTCCATTTTCAGGTTTGAAAAACCTGTGGTCATTATAAGAAGCTTTTGTGCAATGAAATGGAGCTTCTTCATGGAACCATCAATGCCAATAAAGAACCTTTATTATTAAGCGTGTTTAGATCTTCAGCTTTATGTTTATTCTTTTCTAGAAAGGAATAAGTGGCTACCAAATCCATTAACTTAAGCCCACGTGTTTACCATGAATCGATGCATGTCCCTCAATACAAGACGGTTTTCCAAACAGTGCATAAGTGAGGAGTATGTAAGGATGTAACGATTCGCTCAGTATACGGTCATTTACCACAGAATCCTCCACATGAAATATGCTCTCTCAGTCTCAAGTGAAAACAAAGACAAGGTTCTCTTAATCACTCGCCTGTGTTTGACATGACACGTAATCGTGGCCGTCTGCTAACTGTGTTCAGATCTGGAAGAGCTGTGTTTGATGTCATGCACATCTCAGAAATATGGAAACCCAGCCAGATGCTGCCAAACCTTGAGATCTGAAGGCAGAAAGTGTTTGGGAATCCATAAGTGTGATGCTAAAAGTTTCTCGAACTGATGTGACAGAATGAGGCAACGTCTATGAAAACAGGTGTCAGCTTTTATAAGCGTTCTGCATCATCAGTGCTTTTCTGTCACATATTCAGATCTACATGTTGTTTGCTAAGAGCTTTGGTTTTCCCCCACGTAACATTAGATCTGTTAGCTATATCTGCTTGCAATAAATCTATCTTGCTAGTGTTTCGTCAAACAAACCAAACCGTAACCCTGTTTACAGTCCTGGGGAAACACACTTGCTGCATGAAGTACTTCCTGTTATTAACTTATTTTAACAGGATGTGGGCAAAGTAGAGAATTGTTTGTAGTCCTGTCCTGTTATGTTATATAATGTGTCACATTTAATCACCTGAAATGTGCTTGCTCTACCTCGATGAAACATTTCTATATGGAATTATAAAATTGTGAACAAGTTTACGAGCCGTGAGCATTTTTTTATTGTTTTGTCTGCATGTCACCAGCTTGGTAAACATGACGCCGTGCATTTTTTTATTGCCTTTTAGTCGTTACACACACTGTGTACACACTCATTCACTCACACCATCGGGAAACTAGATCGCCATCATAAAGCTGTCAAGAAACAGACATCTCAATTGTTCCAGGCGGCATAAAGTCTAAAAAAAATAATAAAAATAATAATAAAAAAAAGCGAGACGCTTGTTCTCTCTCTGCTGGATGACCTCCCGGAAGAGATTCAAAAATAAACATCGCATTCGGTTAATAATTCATGAGTTGAAATGTTTTAAGTCTAATAACAAAGCTGGGAGGAATAGAGAGCTTTTGGGAGGCTGGAAAAAATCCCAGGCTCTTAGAAACGCAAAATGAGGACTGTGACCCAAAAAAGGCCTTTTATTCTTCTCCCAGCTTGCAGGGAAATGTTTTATTCAGAGGTTGTGTGGCAGATGCAGCAGTTCTGATGCACACTTAGACAAGAAGATGATGCATACAGGGAGAAAAGCAATCAGAAAGACAACGCGTGCTTTTGAGTTGAGCTCGGCACACTTCAGCTGTTAGGTGTCATGAAGGATTTGAACAAACTCCTAACACCAAGTATTTAACTTTTGGATTGTGATACCGAGATGAATGATAGCTCAAATCCTGTGGTTTGTGAGGAGCTCTGATTTGGTTTTATGAGATGGTAAAAGAGCTGAGCTGTGTTGGTGATACAGAAGAGACTTGGGCGTGAGCTCTTTGGACCTAGAAACCACAAAGCAACCGACTAGAAACCATTTAGAAAACCAGAGCATCACGGTCAGTGGAGAGCACAAACAGAATGAAATAGTACGAGCACATGCAAAAAAAATTAAAATACAAATAAAATCATTTAGAGCAGGTACATGACTCAAAAACATCCAAAAAGGCCTTTATAAAGAACAGATGGACACTGTCTCCAACTAAAAGTAGCTAGACAAACAGCATCGCAACGCTTTAGTTATTCATCAGGTCTCTTAAAATACAAGCATCTGAGAAGATGTGGACAACGGATGAAAAATTGAATTTTGGCTAATTCTGGTGCATTTACTCTAATGTTAATTAATATACACTGTGCCTGTCAAATAAATAAATAAATAAACAAACAAACAAGAAAACAGTTAACCAACAAAGACACATAGGACTAAAAAAATACAAATGAAGGGGACACCACCACACATACAAAATTAATCTAAATTCTAATCTAAATCCAAACGAGGTCATTTGTGTGCTAAAACTTTGTAGTGTACATGTAATTATAAAAGCATATCTTAATCTAATTTGGGCCCATATAGAGAAAAAAAAAAAAACAAGCTACAATTGGCTTGTCGTTGTTTGCTCCAAA